>NC_057810.1:125180434-125445903 GCF_018294505.1 Triticum aestivum | reverse complement strand
AAGTGGCTGGAGGCGGCCACGTGTCCGCGCGGGAGAGGTGGAGGGCGACGGGTTCGGCGGCGCAGGGCGGCGGCTGGCCGTTGGGCCGGCGCCAAGTGGCGGCGAGGGAGTGGGGCGGCGCGGATTCTGAGGAGGGGGGAGGCTACAGGTAGGTGGAGGGGGTTAGGCTGCCCAAAATGGACAAGGGGTGTCCATATATAGCAAAATTGCTAGGGTTTGGGGGCTTTTGGGGCATTTCGGAGCCTCGGATCGCCATCGGAGGGCTCCGGATCGAAGGAGGGTTTAGGTGAGGGGTTGGTGGGCTGTGTAGATGGGCTAGGCTGAGAAGAGAGAAGAAGAAAGCAGCCCAGCAGGGTTTCGGAGACCGAAACGTCCGACGAATGAACCGGCGACGGTGCCGCTATACTTTTAACCGTTGGGCTATCAAATGAACTCCGAATGCGACGAAACTTGGCAGGCGGTCTGTCTACACTATAATAAGACCGCACGACAAGTTGCAACCCATTCCGAGAACATTTTTATGCCACTTATAAAATAATATTTCGGAGGTGCCGCGGGCGCGTGCGAGTGTGTCTGGACTCTGAACGGACAACGGAGAGAACCGGGAGAACCCGAACGGATGCAAGTTTTGAAAAACATGCGGATGAAATGCAGATGATGACATGAGACGAGATGCAAAACAAGAACAAAATGCAAAACAAACGCCAAAAACCCAACCACGAAGGAAATATCACATCGCATCTCCGGAAAAGGCAAGAGTTGGAGTTATGAATATGGAAAGTTGTATCCGGGGCGTTACAACACTCCACCACTACGAGAGGATCTCGTCCCGAGATCTAGGATGGCACCGGAGAGAAACGGAAGAGGAAGAGAAGAGGTAAAACTAAGTTGCTTCTTTGACAAATGAGTGAACCCACGAACCTTGAGAGGTTGAGAAATATGAAAGAAAGAAAACAACGAAGATGAACAAGATTGCAAACAAACTTTTAGAAAAAAGGAACAAGGAACATTACGAGAACTTGAAGGTTGCAAAGACATGAATCAAGAGTTTGATGGAAAAGATAGAATTCGAATCCACTCCGGTTAAAACAAGATGAGAGAGGAAGAATTCGGGCAGCACTCCGGTTGAACATGGAAGGAATATGATTTGAGCTTGGCAAAATGAAAGCACTTGGATGAGACTCCGGTTAAAAGAGGAATGATAGACACAACACTCCGCTTAAATGGATAAGCATGGGAAGAACACGATCCTCAAATCGAGATGATGAGTGAAGAGAGCAACATCACAATGCCTTCAGGATGAAAGAATAGAAGTTAGATTGTTGGGATAAAGGGACGGAGAAGAAAATGAAATCTTCTGCCAGAAATGAACTTGGAAAGCATCCTTGCAAAGAAGAATAGAACGGAGTTGTTGGAAAATCAACAACGAAAAGCACAAGCTTATTATGGGCTTATGGCAAACATCTCAAAATGATGAGGTGACAACCGGCCACTAACTGAAACAATTGCTTGCTTGAGATCAACGAAGAGATGAAAACTGCTTTCGCCGAGAGGATAGGAGAAAACTTGGATCATTGATAAGCACCACAAATAGCTACATTCCTTAGGGGAAGGCTTTAGGTGAAATCTATGCCAAGATAACTCCAAATAAGAAGTTGATTGGTCGAAAAGATCTCTTGAATGAAGAGAAAATGATGGATTTAAAATACCTCATTCTTGACAACATATGAATCATGAAACATGAAGGAAATTGTCAAGAATGATATAACACCACCTCAAAAGATAAGGTAGAAAGAATTGCACTTCGAAATGCAAAAGAAGAATAGTTGAACTCCTCAAAACAAAACATGTGTTGAGCACCATGTTTATTTTAGATAAAGCTTGACGGATCATAACTTCGAGAGAAATCTTGAAGAACAATTGAAGAATGAAAAGAGTCCTTGACGAACCACCATGTAGAGCCTCCATGAAGAACTCCGGTAATGAAAGGATGATCGAAAGAAAGAGAAGTTGAAAACACAAGGTGAAACCTTGCGATGATTTAGATGGAGCTTTGCGACGATATAACCGAGAAAACTTGGAACTCCGGAAACGAAAAGATGAAACATCTCGAACTGGGAAATGTGACATGATGAACAACTCTGGAAAGAAGAAACTAGATCACTTGGATGAAACAAAAATAAGAATTACGTTATGCGTATCCTTCACCAATATAAATTGATGACAAGCAACAGATTTAGCATACTACTTATTCTTCTTGAGGGATTGAAAAGAGATATAGCGCCAACTTGAGAAGGACTTGAACGACCACCAGTAGGATTGAAACAACAAAAGAACGAGTGAATTGATACGATAACGAAGGAAGAGAAATCTTGAACGAACCACCGTAAGAATTGAAAATGAACATAGCAAAGGCACAATTCACCGGGAAGAATTGGAAAACGACTGAAGATACTTGAGGGGATTTAGATACAAGTGAACGCAGAGATCCCGAGCTGATTAGATAATACTTGAACGATGCGCCGGTATGATTTGGAGAACTTGAGCTGAAAGCTTGAATGAATAATTCTGAAATGATGGGCTACGGAGAATCAATCTGAAAAGACTCTTGAATTGCTCCGGATGGATGAAAAAAAATTCTGACAATCGAAAACAATTATGAGAGGATGGCATCAAGCTTGAACTACGCATCTTTGGAAGAACGGGTAAGGATTTGAGAGGAAATCTTCTTTGGACTTCAAAATTCGAGAATGACGATGAGAAACACCACCATGAATTGTTGAGGCACTCCAGAATGACAATTAGAAAGGTTGAACCAATAATGAAAGAATTTCAAAGCAATCTTGGAGAAGGCATGTTGCTGATGGAATCCATTCTTACGTCACACTTTGAAATGAATTGAGAATAACTCCGGGGGAATTAGAAGAGTCAGGTAAGATCCTGGGAAAAGACCTGTGGATTAGGGCCCACTCAAAAGGAAACACCATGGAATGATTTTGAAGAGAGATTGCACCAGTTAAATTAAATAGCTTGAATGAGATAAAAACTTGAAGTAACTCGAACGGATTAAGAAAGGAAACATGATTCTTCTGAGATATCTTGAGCACTCCGGACAAGAATAGAGGGAGGTGAACAATTAAGAGGTGCACCAACGTGGAAAAACATTTGAAACGAGGAAAAGAATATGATCAACACTGAAAGCTTGAATTGGATCCACCGGAGAAGAAACAACAATGGAGGATGATGAACTTAAAGCTGTTGAGCATCTTCTTGGGAAATCACTGGATAAGAACATTGACAGGAAAAAAATAGAGAAACTTCAGATGAATAAATGGATACTTGATTAAGAAATCTGAGTCCTTGAAGAAAAAGGGTGGGAGGGCGGGAAAACAAAGGCAACTTCAGGACGGATGAAACGAACAACGTTGGGAAACTGAGAGATGATCTTGCGAATGTTGAAATGATCGGATCCACTTGAAAAGAGGCACACCGGTTGGAAAGAATTGACATGACAATCTCGATGATCAAAAGGATTAGCACTCCCATAGAAATATGAGAACACCATTTAAGAAAGGTATGGAATCAACACTTGACATTGAAGCAACTCAAATACCACAACTCAAAACAAAACAAAGGATTGGCTTGCCGAATAAGCCGGAAACAAACATATGATAGATCCCATATCGTATCATGTGTCTGTTGGAAAGATAAAACTAGAGCTACTTGAATTCCCACCTATAAACTCCCAAAACTTTCTGGTTATGCAATCTGGTGTTGGGGATACAGGGGAAGCAATATATCTCACCCAAACTAACAATACCTACATCCAAGCTGTATCCATCCGTCAACACATAACCAAGAAACCTTCGGAAATCGTGTACCTCAACCTTCGAAAAGCATCCGTTATACGAGTTATGGCAATACTCCCGAACTCCCCAGTACTGGGTGACGTCGAGGTTATCTCACCAACAACTGCATAAAAGAGATTTTCGATGTCGGCAAAACTCAGGTATTCCAAAACTGCAACGATAAAATTGTGACGACAACACCTCAGAGCTCGACTCCCCGAGTCAAAGCCACATAAATAGACAGGAGGCACCAAGAACAATGTTCTTGTCACAAAACCATCGGAACGATTCCAAGATACCCGCGTGATCCTAAAAAAATTAGTGAAATTTGAGGAGAGGAAAGTCAAAACATCTACGTCAGGAGACCTCACCAGAGTGACGAAGGGGGCTGAGGAGTAAAAAGAATCCTACTCTTCGATATATATAATCCTAAGACTCAAAATAGTTTTCTTCTAGACTCAACAACGACCAACAATCAAGGGGGCTCCTATGGTCGGTCATGGCTCTAATACCAACTTGTCACGCCCAATATGTGACCCTATCCAAAAGGAACTCGAAGGTCCCATCAAGGATAGACCCGCATATTGAAACGCTTTTGCAAGGTGGATATCATTACATCAACATTACATAATAGATGGGGATACATACATAAGGCATACAATGCCACATGAATACAACATCACAATACATAAGAGCATCACCCGACTACGGATGAATCACAAACAGAAACTCAAACGACATCCACCTTGCTAGCCCAGGCTGCCGACCTGGAACCTATCCCCTGATCAAAGAAGCAGAAGAAGAACTCAACGCAAGCAAGCATCGCTCTCGCGTCACGATCATCGATCAACCTGTACCTGCAACTGTTGTTGTAGTAATCTGTGAGCCACGAGGACTCAGCAATCCCATTACCATGGGTATCAAGACTAGCAAAGCTTAAAGGGAAAGGAAGGGGTAAAGTGGTGAGGCTGCAGCAGCGACTAAGCATATATGGTGGCTAACATACGCAAATAAGAGCGAGAAGAGAGCAAACGGAACGGTCATCAACTAGTAATGATCAAGAAGTGATCCTGAACTCCTACTTACGTCAAACATAACTCAGAAACCGTGTTCACTTCCCGGACTCCGCCGAAAAGAGACCATCACGGCTACACACACAGTCGATGCATTTTAATTCGGATCTGGTGTCAAGTTATCTACAACCGGACATTAACAAATTCCCATCTGCCTATAACCGCAGGCACGGCTTTCAAAAGATTATACCCTGCAGGGGTGTCCCAACTTAGCCCATGACAAGCTCTCGTGATCAACGAAGGAATAGACCTTCTCCCAGGAAGACCCGATCAGACTCGGAATCCCGGTTTATAAGACATTTCGACAATGGTAAAACAAGACCAGCAAGACCGCCCGATGCGCCGACAATCCCGATAGGAGCTGCACATATCTCGTTCTGAGGGCAACACCAGATGAGACAGGCTACGAGTAAAACAAGACTTCGAGTTTCCCCGAGGTGGCCCCGCAGGCGGCTCGGTTCGGACCAACACTTAGACAAGCACTGGCCCGGGGGGGGGGGCTAAAATAAAGATGACCCTCGGGATGCGCGACTCCCAAGGGAAAAAGGCTAGGTGAGGCAAATGGTAAAACCAAGGTTGGGCCTTGCTGGAGGAGTTTTATTCAAAGCGAACTGCCAAGGGGGTCCCATAAATCACCCGACCACGTAAGGAACGCAAAATCCGGGAACATAACACCGGTATGACGGAAACTAGGGCGGCAAGAGTGGAACAAAACACTAGGCAAAAGGCCAAGTCTTCCACCCTTTACCAAGTATATAGATGCATTAATAAAATAAGAGATATTGTGATATCCCAACCAAAATCCTGTCCACCATGGAGAAATCTTCAACTTCACTTGCAACTAGCAACGCTATAAGAGGGGCTGAGCAAAGCGGTAACATAGCCAAACAATGGTTTGCATAGGAAAGGTGTCAAAGGTTAGAGGTTCATGGCAATTTGGGATGGCTTGATAAACAGGTGATAGGTAGTGCAGCATAGCGATAGAACGAAGCAACTAGCATAGCAATGATAGTATTGAGATCCAGGGTAGCGGTCATCTTGCCTGAAATCCCGCAAGGAAGGAGAACGAGTCCATGAAGAAGACGAACGGATGAAACCGAACCAAGCGTAGACGAACGAATCCTCACGATCGCAACATTACCGGAACTAAGAAGCAACACCGGAAAGAAACAAACAACATGGTAAACACACAAGCATAATCATGGCATGATGCACAATCAAGTATGATGCATGTCCGGTTTAAAGAGGCATGGCATGGCAAACTGCAACACACAATACTACAAATTAAATGGAGCTCATTATGCAACGAGTTGCATATTGACAAAACACCACATGCAATTATTTAGTTTGATCTCGGTTATGTACCCAACCATATTAAATGTTGTTAAACATGGCAAGAGGTGAAACATAATGAAACTACCTATCTAGGCAAGTTTAAATGAGGCCGGAAACAACAAACAATAATTCCGGAAAATCCCCATATGCATATTTTAGATTCGGTACTGTTCTACCCTAAACACAAATTTTAAGGTTGTTAAACAGGAAAATAAAGTGGACCATGTTAAACTAGGCATTTTTCCACCCCATTTACATATAAAGTTTATTTAAAACCGAGCTACGATTATTTAGTTATGAAATAAATCATTTTAGTATGGCATTATGCAAAATAAACACAAACAGCATGTTAAACATTTTTAACATAGATGAAAGTGGCATATTATTAATCTACATAATTTTCTGAGCAATTTACATATAAAGTTTGTTTAATTCCGATGCACGGTTAATTAGTTATTAAATGCATGAAGTGCAAGGGGTTTTCTGTAAAACAGGCAAACTCTGGATAAATAGGAAATTCGCAGCACAGGAAAAAACAAGTCACGGGCTGAATCTGGAGGGGCTGGGGGGCCTCACCCATGGGCTCGGCCCAGTCGGTGTAGGAGGCTGGAGGAAGGCCGGATCTGGACGCTGGGTTGGGCCGGCAGAGAGGCGACGCGGGCCGGGGCTGACGGCGGCTTGCGGGGCCCACGTGGCCCACTCGGCCAACGCGCTCGGGCGCGCGGTCCCGAGCAGGAGACGGAGCAGGGCGCCGGCGAGGAGGCCATGGACGGCAGCGGCAGGGATGCTCGCCGGATTCGGGGGAGATCGGCGGGAATGGACGGATCCGGGCGTGGGGGTGCCGGATCTGGTCCCAGGTGAGGTCGACCCGCTACACATGGCCGGCGGCGAGGCCGAGCAACACAGCAGCGACGGGGTTCCTAAAGAGAGCAAGAAGGGGTGAGGCAGGCAGGAGAAAGAGGGGAAGGGGAGGGTGCGAGGCGGAGCTGGCCTGGGGGTCGCCGGCGTCGATGCGACGGGCGCCGGCGCGGGGTTTGGCGCAGAGGCGGCGGCACTGGAGGGCGGAGGCGAACGAGCAGCTCGGGCGCGGGGGCACGGGCGCCCCAGGCTGGCTGCAGCCCTCGAGGCCCAGATCGGGGCTTGGGCGGGCCTGGCACGGGCCTGGCGGTGCGGGGAGGAAGGGGAAACAGGTGGCACGCCCAGAGTGGCTGGAGGCGGCCACGTGTCCGCGCGGGAGAGGTGGAGGGCGACGGGTTCGGCGGCGCAGGGCGGCGGCTGGCCGTTGGGCCGGCGCCAAGTGGCGGCGAGGGAGTGGGGCGGCGCGGATTCTGAGGAGGGGGGAGGCTAGAGGTAGGTGGAGGGGGTTAGGCTGCCCAAAATGGACAAGGGGTGTCCATATATAGCAAAATTGCTAGGGTTTGGGGGCTTTTGGGGCATTTCGGAACCTCGGATCACCATCGGAGGGCTCCGGATCGGAGGAGGGTTTAGGTGAGGGGTTGGTGGGCTGTGTAGATGGGCTAGGCTGAGAAGAGAGAAGAAGAAAGCAGCCCGGCAGGGTTTCGGAGACCGAAACATCCGATGAATTAACCGGCGACGGTGCAGCTATACATTTAACGGTTGGGCTATCAAATGAACTCCGAATACAACGAAACTTGGCAGGTGGTCTGTCTACACTATAATAAGACCGCACAACAAGTTGCAACCCATTCCGAGAACATTTTTATGCCACTTATAAAATAATATTTCGGAGGTGCCGCGGGCGCGTGCGAGTGTGTCTGGACTCCGAATGGACAATGGAGAGAACCGGGAGAACCCGAACGGATGCAAGTTTTGAAAAACATGCGGATGAAATGCAGATGATGACATGAGACGAGATGCAAAACAAGAACAAAATGCAAAACAAACGCCAAAAACCCAACCACGAAGGAAATATCATATCGCATCTCCGGAAAAGGCAAGAGTTGGAGTTACGAATATGGAAAGTTGTATCCGGGGCGTTACAGTCTTTGAGCCCCATTTGTTTTACAATCCTGTCTAATTAGACCCTAACTAGTATCCATCACAAACATGTGCATGGTCTATCTCTATTTCTCTCGGGGCATCTTTCTATCACGCACGCACCCCCCTCGATCTCCCACCCATATATTCCCCTCATGATCTCGAGGGGATCTCTCTATCACAAACACACCCTCTCTCCCTCCCCATGCGTCCATGTTCTCTATGTGTCCCTCTCGACCTTTGTTCCTTGTTGGCCAGACCTCTATTGGACATGTGCTATAGGGCTGACTCTCTCCGTTGCAAACAACCACACACTAGCTATCTTCGTGTATCTCATGGCCTCGCTTTTCTTTCTCGGAGATTCATGCGTGAGATGTTCGCATAAGAAACGAAAACACACACTCGCTCTCTAATTTATCGTTTGTTGTCACTTTCTTTTTCAGAGACATACTCTTTTTGCACACTTACTCATTCTCCTTCACACGCACTTGATCTCTCTCGACTTAGGCACTCTCCTCGGTCCACGACATATAGATTTATTGAAAAGTCAAACACCATAAAGTTTGACCATGTACGTGGAGAAAAACAATTACATCTAGAATGGCAAACATATACCATTAGATTCACCATGAGATGTAGTTTCGTATGATGTATCTTTGGTATTGTAGATATAAATAACATTTGCGTAAACCTGTTCAAAGTTTCCAAAGTTTGACTTCTAAAAAAATTACATGCATTGCATTATCGAGCGGATGGAATATCTCTTTCCCCCTCTTAGCTATCTGACGCACCACTCAACCTTATCGGGGCTCCTCAATCTCTCTCAAACTTTATATCTCCCTGGTTCACGCATACACATGTCTCGCTCGCTCTATACATATAGACCCATCCAACACTCTCCTCCCTTGTTCTCTCTCTATGTGACACGCACCCCCCTAAGTACCATAATCCCTCACTCCATCATAGGTGCAAGCACTCCCCCCCTAAGTATGATTATCTCTCACTAGCCATCAGGAGCACATGTATTGTATCCTTCCATCCATACGTCTATCTCGATATCTCTCGGGGTATCTTCAATCACGCACACACCTTGTCACTCGATCCCCCACCCATGTAAGCCCATCATGATCTCCAGGGGATCTCTCTATGATAAACATACACTCTCTCCTCCCCATGTCTGCATTTTCTCCGTACGTCTCTCTCGACCTCTCTCCCTTGTTTGTCAGACCCCTCTTGGCCACGTGCTAGGGGTCTTGCTCTCTCAGCTACAAACAACCACACACTATCTCCTCACCTTGCTTCCATTGTCAAAAATGCATATGTGATATGTTTGCATAAGACACACACGCCTTTTCTCTACTTTTATCGTGTGTTGTCCATGTCTCTTTCACATACGCACACACACTTTTTTCACTCACTCTTTCTATTTCTCTCTCTCTCTCTCTCTCTCGCGCGCGCGCGCTCATTAGGGACTCTCTCACGTCCATAAGCATATGGATGTTTTGAAAACTCAAACATCAGAAAAGTTTGACCAGGTATATGTGGAGAAAAACATTTACATTTGGAACGATCATTAGATTCATCACAAAATGTACTTACTTCATACTATGATTTATCTTTGGTATTGTAGATATAAGTATTTTCTTTATAAACTTGGTCAAAATTTCAAAAGTTTGAATTTAGAAAAAAGTTGGAACTACATTATCGAACGGAGGGAGTATCTCTCACGGGCCTCCCCTCTCACTCGAACTCTCTATACCGATGGATTATACGCTCACTGTGTCAGCGTATAGCTCCATATATTGTTTAGTTGACAGGTCAACCAGTCCACATGCTGCCTTGTCAGCTCGTGTTCTGTATCTTCGTGTGCTGGCTCATGTGGCAGTGGGTGAAAATAAGTAAACTAGAGGCCCATCTAACACACGATGAAGCAAACAAAGTTGAAACCACTCGAGGGTAGCACCCTGCATGCTAGTAAATTGAGGGCACATTGAGGACACACTTCTTCCGCGTGAAGGACGCACTCGCGCACAATTCACCACTGCATGATGGCATGCACAGAAGGACGCACTCGCGCACACCCATCACACAACACACACCAGCACACGTGTACACCGGCGTCGCTGCCGGTTGAGATGGACGGCGGGGCAGCCAATAAGCAGAGGCGGCTTGAGCCAAAACCGCATCCGGTGAGCCTGGACTTCATCAGCAGCCTCCCCAATGACATGCTGCTCGTCATCATCGGCCTCCTCCCCACCAAATCTGGAGTGCTGACCGCCCTGCTCTCCCGACGGTGGCGCCCCCTCTAGCGCCGCGTCCCCCTCAACCTCACCGTCGACAGCTGCCTCTACGACGGGGATTGCATATGCATGGCCACAGTCTCCAAGATCCTTTCATCACACCCTGGGCCAGCCAGACGCCTTGACATCCACATGTTCAGTACCAACTACAAGGTCTAACCCAAGTTTGACGAGTGGTCCTTATCCCCCGCCCTAGATCAGCTCGAGGAGCTCAGCTTTGAAGCTAGACGTTGTCGCTCTCTGCCGCTGTCCACGCTCCGCCTCACGCCAACGATGCGTCGCGCCAGCTTCAGCTCCTGCTATCTTCCCCAGATTAATGCCGCACCCGACCTTCTTCTCCCTCAACTCAAGCAGCTCGACCTCTTCGACGTTGTCATCTCGAAGAAGGCTATGGAGCACCTGCTCCGCAGCTGTACTGTGCTCAAGTACCTTCGTTTTGAGCAGATCCACAGGTTCATTTGCCGCCACATCGCCTCGACGAATCTCCAATGGATTTATGTGTCTTGCTGGCCCCGCAACAAGACATCAATTGGGAAGAGATCACTCCAGTTGTTCCACGTTATGGTCATTGAGAATGCGCCTTTCCTTGAGAGATTGCTTGTATCAGATCTAGAATGTCCAACAAAAATCAGGGTCATTGACGCGCCGAAATTGATAGCGTTGGTGTACTCATCTGCCAAATTCTCCGAACTCTTTATTGGATCTGTAATCGTTCAGGTACAGCACTCATCTTCTTCTCCATCTTCTTGAAATTCACATTTTTAAATTTCTTCTTGATGTATTTACGACCGTCTTCCAGAAAATGATTCCCACAAACTTGACCCAGGCTATGCGCATAGTGAAGATCTTGGCAATAAAGTCTATCGGCCCCAATCTAGATCAAGTTGTTGGATTCCTTACATGCTTTCCGTGCATGGAGAAGCTACTCATCGAGGTGAAACTTCTTTCCTATTAGTAAACGGTAATCACAACGTAGTTCAATTTTTTCATAATTTTCCCAAATTACGATGACAAGTGTAGTGTTCAAAACTGCATCTACGCACTGCACCGAAAGAAATGTTTTTAGTATTTTTTTCTCACGTGATCACCTGCATCGTTTTTTTGTTGTACTACTATGGTATCCTAGGCTAGTCATAGTGGAAAGTAACTTAGACTACTCCAGTAACTCTATGGTTACCCTAAGAGCAAGTACTATCTCCGTCCTGGTTTACTCTTCCTATTTTGTAGTATAAAAATTTGACCATAGATTTAACTAACAAAATGTTAATGCATGTCACTAAGAACTATATCGTTGGATTCGTATTTGAACATAATTTCAAATGGTGTAATTTTTAGTGACATGCATTGGCATTTTCTTAGGTAAATCTATGGTCAAAATTTTATGCTCCCTCCGTCCCAAAATAAGTGTCTTGAAGTTAGTACAAATTTGTACTAGAGCTAGTACAAAGTTGAGACACTTATTTCGAGATGGAGGGAGTACTAAATACGAGGTAGTACAAAAGTGGGCTATAACAGCCCTCCACTATGTAGGCCAAAACACGTGCCAAATTCACTTGTGATGCATTTGGCATCGATGCCCCTCCATTGCTCCCCTGGTGCCCCAATCTGGATCACCTACTTTGCTCCGGTGCCAAATTAACTCACGCAATAAAAAACGCTTGTTTGGGGCAGAGAGAGAGAGGATCGAGGCAATAAAAAACGCTTGTTTGGGACAGTGAGAGGCTGGTGTAGTTGGTTTGATTGATTTGTTTATACATGTGGGTCTGTGTGCACAGCGGTGCCAACTCTCTGACATCGCGAGAGCGGTGCCAGAATCTTCTGATTTGACATCGATGCGTATTATGTGGCATACTTTTGCGAAATATGGCATCGGCCACATAATGGAAGGCAACAAATGCCCAAGCTCTTCACGTGCTCCTAGGTAAATGAGAGGAAATAGAAAGGGAGAGAGAGAGAGAGAGATAACTAGCTAGTCAACCCTATCGTATGAGCGAATGATATTGGTACCTCTTGATGACACAGCAATCTTATACAACCAGCTGATCTAATATGTTTTCTTCTTTTGCAGATAAAAAAAGACCTGAAAGTGAAAAATGTGCTGCACTATAACAATCTCATCGAATTCTTTGATCTCCATCTTACAGGAATTGATTTGATCGACTGAGGTAGCACATCTGAGATTAAATTGGCCAGGTTCTTTGTTCTGGAGGCAAGTGTGCTCAAGGTAATGATGTTTGGCGTTCTCTGGCACAACAATGAATGGCGTGCTGATCACCGCAAGCGTCTAAGCTTAAATGACAAAGTCTCCACAGAAGCTGAATTTGTTTTTGAAACATCAAGTGGCCAGAGACTCGAAAACTTATTTGCCCATTAGTGACTTGTCAGGGCGGTGGATTTTAGTTTGTACGATAATGCTGCATCCACCTAAAGTAACGAAAGTTCTTACAAACTTCCTAGTAATTCCCTCCTCGTAGGTGCAACATTACTCCTAACATTTGTAATATCAGTTTGGAACTTGTAATATTGCCTTGTCCTATTCCTGTGTTTTCAAAATCCTGCAAATCAAACAGGTCCTGAGTTGGTGATGATTATGTGCCTCCCATCTTTCACCAATAGCCATCGGATCTAGATCTGACGCATACAAACCAAACTTCCCCATTTTTGCAAAAAGATGCCCGCATGTGTTCCCTATTTACAAACAACTCCTTGTCTCTCACAATTAGCCTTATCTCCTCCCCACCACATCTAGAAGGCCATGGAAAAATCTGGCGTGATGGCCGCTGCCGGTGCCGTCCACCCCCAATCTTGGTGTTCCTTGCAATACATGGGCATCTACGCACGGGAAATTATGTCGAACACGGCTAGTTGTAAGCAGGCTAGCTCTACAGCCATGATTATAGTGACTGCAGACGGTGAGGCTGACTATGGTATGCCGAACATGGCGCCTATACTAAGGTGTCATCTCCGGCGCAGGGTCTTGTCACTTCACTGTGAGGAGCAGCACGTAATAATTTGACCAACGGGTAGTACAATGCTACTACATTGGTAGTACTACTACTAGTACTACTAGCACCACCGTCTGGATTTAGGAGTACTACCATGTCCATCTGGATTTTAGTATTTGACTAGCAATATCTAGTAATGCATGTCACAAAAAATGTACTACTCCCTCTGTAAATAAATAAATGGTGTATTGTTTTATTCCTATCGACGAGAGAACTTAATGTCTTTTTGCTAATTAATAGGATTACATGCAATGAACTAAACATTACATGTCATGTTTGGTAGTCTCAAGTCATTGAAAGCATGCATGGCCCACATCTCTCATTGGTTGATATGTCACGAAATAAGAAACAAGGAGGGAGTTAATGTACCGTGCCTAAGTGTTTTGGGATTATTTGGTTTTCGTAAGGTGACTTACACAACATTTTTGTTTACATGCATTAACATTGTATTAGTTAAATCAAAGGTCAAAACTTGGCGCAAAATGCAAAGGGGGCCAATAAACTAGTAAAAATCAAACTTCTCTCGTTTGGCCCCAACTAAAGGTCCGGTGAGATGACTATAATGCACCGGCACGGAGGGGGACGCAGCTTCATTGACTTACTGCAATTGCCTTTGGGTGAATGACACGTGGGCCCAACGGGTGGCTGGCCCACCTGTCATATAGCCAAAGGCAGGTGTAGTAGAGGGCCGAGGAGTAGATGGCCAACACACACGTGAATTCAACACAGTCTGCACTTCTCATATAAAGGCTCCCCCCCAGTCCAATCTAGTACGAAATCATATGCACCTACGCACGCTAACCAAGGGCAAGAGTGATCACTTGAATCACAAGATCAGTTGACTAGAAGTCCCTAGGATCCAAGCACCCTCTAAGCTAGACCCATAGAGGTGATGAGCGCGAGCATCAGTAGGTTCTGCTAGATGGTCCACGATGCCGGCCTGCGGCCCGACACCGAGGAACGTTTCCAGGTAGTGCTTGGGGCCGCCAGGGCGAGGGGCCGCTTGGACGACAGCTTCGTCTCCTTGTTAGACGAGGTCCTTGCCGTTTTCCTTGACAAGTTCACCGTCGTCAAGAAGCTCGCGGATGACCTTGAGGTACGCCTCCAGCCGACGCGCCCAGGCTCTGTGATGCCTGCCACCCTCAATAGCCACTATGGTGAGAACCTCTTCGACGCACTGGTGGCCCTACGACTGCCCGCCGTTACGCCGGAGAATGTCCACCTCGAGGTCGCGCTCACTACGCAGCGCCTGGCGCAGCAAGACACCATCGACATAATCACCCACGTCTATGTGCAAATCGTCCACAAGGACTAGTACATGCAAGAGCAGGACGATATGATGCTGGCCTTCTTGGACCGTAGGGCAACCTTGGACGGCATTGTTCAGAAGCACGTTGAGCTCGCCGCCAACGCCGCTGCTCCTCACACGTTGGTTGGTGACCCAGCGCACTAGGGCATGAGGATGTCGTTGATGGATCCGTATGTATTTTTATCTTTTCGTCAAATCCATGTAGTAGTATATGGTACTACTAGTAATTAGCTTAACTTTCGCATCAACTTCATAATTTTCGTACGTACTCCATGCATGAACCGCGCCAGAACCAAACTTCTCATTACTCTAGGGAAAATCGTTATTTCTATCTATTGGTCGTGCCATGGAGCAGAACCGTATTTTACAAGTTACAAGTTCAAAAGGAAAAGCCTGCTGTGTTCGCGTTGCACCCCCACACGGTTGGTCCAGCACGCCGCTCAAGGGGGAATGCGTGCGGTTTTGCATTTTTACTTACAAGATTGTGCAACTATCGACAAACCCCACCCCGCCCACTGCGCGATGGCTGAGAAAACAAGAGGGAGAAGCGATGGATGTAGCATGGACTCCAAGAAAATTGGTGTCGGATGGGACTCATGTGGGTGGCGTGTGCCGTACTACTATACGTGAATGCTAGTTATGGCCCATGCCACCCAACTATATCGAGCCTATATCGAGGTGCTGGTTACGTAGAACAAATTTCCTGGAGTCCGTGCTCAGTCCTCCTCTATCTCTCTTCTCAGCTAGCCAGCGGACGCATGGTGCCCATCGTCTGTTTGCTCATATGCGTCCCCACATGTTAGTGAAAATGCAAGAGGACCCACTGAACCTTCACATCTTTCACCTCGACGTGCTGGTGATGAAAAGAAATCCAATAAGGATCTTCGGTGGCCGCTTTTGGAGTTACTCAAGAGTAGTAAGATTCTATTTACAGTTTAACCCAAGATGCACATCACGTGGCTTCAACTACCACTCTATTTTCTTGCATGACACGACCTGGATGCTGGATGTCCCACGTGTTGGCAAAAGGAGGAAGAAACTGACCAAATCTTTGGGTGTGCTCTCGGATTAGACTATTTGTGCTAACTTAAAATTTTATTGTGTAGAATGGATGCAAGTTTTGGTATTGGGAAGAAGAGCACGGCCACCGCATCCGAGAAATGGCCCGGACACGACCCCATTGCCCTACCCAAACGGACAGAATCCGGGCAAAACGGAGGTCCGTTGGGGGTCGTGCGTTGGAGTTGGCCTTACAAGTGGGACTGCAGTTGAGGAAACCGACTATCGGCACACCCCCACACCGCCTGCCACGTGATGGCTTAGTTAGAGAAATGATGAGGTTGAAGAGATTGCTGTAGCACGGACTCCAAGAAATATGGTGTCAGATGGAAGTCGTGCTAGTGGCATGTGTCGTACTCCTGGACGTGAATGCTTGTTCTGGCCCATGCCACCCTACTACTCCTACTACTTATAGTACTAGTATCGAGGTTTCGAGGTGCTGGTTACATACAACGAACACATTAACATATGGCCCACCTCACAATGTGGCCAAATTTCCAGGAGTCTGTGCTACGTTAACAAGTGTTGTTTGTGAGGTTGGGTGGCTGGTCTCAAGTTTAAAATGTGTTGTATTATGTATACGTAGACGTAAAGATAGTGCGGCAGTTCTGCAAGTTTGAACTCAAACATCAGAATGCAATTTCTACTGGACTCATCCGAGGACCTAGGATGATGGGATTCCCAGCTACAGTAAAAACACCCGCCCGACGCGTGAAGCATGTGAAGCTAGTACAAATAGTGTACTATTTTTGATTGGCCTCATCCGATAAACTGTTGCAATGCACGTACAATTATGTACTATATGCTCCTTCTCGGTCGTCAGGAATCTATGTTCTTCCACTCTTTCGTTTAAGACATGAGCTTTGTTCATCCTTTTTCCGACACGTGGGACATCTATATGCCTCCATTTTAAAAAGCATACTATATGCCTCCATGACACACGGGACATCTAGCATCAAGGTGGCGTGTCATGCAAGAAAATGGAGATATGCAGTGCGTAAGTGAGTCGTGCACTTTGATGGCACCTAGTACTACGCAATAATTTTTCTCCTCGATGGCACGTGAATAGTGAACATACTCAATGACAGAGCACGGGATGGTAGCCATGTACATGGTCAGCCCTTTTTGAAGAGAGTACTAATAAATAACTTTGATGTGTCCCATCAACTCGCAGAACGACGAGAAGCTTGCTTACCTTCTCCCTTGTCAACGCGTGTGTGGTGGCTGGCAACATGAGGAGAAACTTTTTCTTACAAGCGGTGGACGTGCAGCAGTTCATTTGGTGTCAGATTTCCAGAAGTACTACTATAGTACCATTATTATTGTTCGACTTCCGGAAGATGAGAAGAGCCAAGCGCAAGGTCATCTACTAACCTAGTACAGTACTACTATTGCCAAAGCTGGTCCACCTTTTTAGAGCATGGTTAATTAATATAGGCGGCTCTTGCAGTGGCACATCATTTAGAGCAAGTGCTCTCTTCGTAGGAACAAAGGAAGTGAAACAAAAGTTGGAGTGGATGCTAGATTGCCAATTAAAACATGATTACTTATCAAAAAAATCCTATAGCATTCTATCCTATGAATCAAACGACCAATGTAGGAAAATTACGAGGGGGGGGGTCTCTCGAACAGTGTTCCTTGGCTTGCACTTAGCATGACGGTGGTCGAACTTGGAGTCATTCATCTGGTACACGTGGCATCTTAGATCTGGACACAAGGTGATGCGACCTCTCACTTCATCCGCCATTTGAAGCGGCGCGCCGGTGGAGGACTAGCATACTCCAATATTAGGTTGGCTCTATGTGATGTGGCAAACTCATATACTAACTGGATGTTGGCTATACTACTATGGTACTCACACTCCAAGAAGTGATTCGAAAACCATTCATAAATTGAGCCTATGACATGCATTTGCAAATGTACCATTCGTTACATACAACAAGTCATCAACACACAACGATAACGAGGATACATGTTGGATTATAGATTATTCCCAACAAACATTCTAGTAAATACTGAAGTTTTCATCACACAACAAATAACAAGCAATGAAATGAACTTCAACTCAACCAATCCTCGGCGTTGGAAACGCTTGCTTTGAACCATAGGTGCTCTGGGAAGGGCCAGCTATTGTCAATATAGAGAGCAATGCAGGACTGATCATCCAGGCTGAAGCGGCATATATTAGGAGTAGGGTAGGGAACCAATGCAATGTCCAAGGTATAGATACAGTTGCTTCCCATAAATGGTAGTAATGTTGTGTCAATAGCAGCTGGATCGCCTTTAACCATCATTCGATAGTTTGGTCCAACGAAGAGCGAGTTTTCTCCAAGACTATCAATACTGAACCAGGGAGAAGGTGTTGGCGCTAGCACACTAGTATCCATCCCGAATACCCTGCAATAGGTGTTGGAATAGGTCCGGAGAGGGCGACCATGGGAGACAACACGTGCTCCCTCAGTAGTAACAATCTCGATGCACTGTATACAGACAAGAAGAGGTGATCCATTGGTATTTGTTGCCAGGCGCCAATGAGTATATAAGTCCTACTCGTCCTCATGTTCGTGATCATCACCATCCTCATCTCCCCCTTGCTTATAAATTTTTTCAAGTATAGGTGGTGGGATGTTCACAGGACCTTGGAAACACAGGAAGAAGGTTAATTAGTAAAGGGAAACTTGCTAACCCGCAGGCATGTGGATGAAACAATTATAATTACGATGGAAGACAAACATACCGAAACTATGAGGATCCCAAGCAAAAATAGTGCCACGAGTGGTGGAAGCAAACACAAGATCCTCGTATTCAATTGCATCATAGTACTCATCATCCGTGTACAAAAACTGATTTTTGAGAAATATCCATGGACGAACCATGGAATCAGTAACGATGGCAACAAGCTTGTCAAAGATAGCAACAACTTCATAGTTCTTGTAATTCCAAGAGCGGTTGGGAACTCAAAAAATTGCTATCTTCCGTAGACGACAACCACCATGATCGTATTTGAACGTACATAGATCATCTGTGTGCTCAACCTCAGGGCACTCTGAGGTTTTTGGAAGTGGAATCCGCTGACGAGTGTACACATTCACAAGTTCCCACTCGCAATTGTACCCAATATAAACAACCCAATCTCCATTTGCGCCAGCTCGGGCCTTACCCTTAAGCGATGGCATCTTGACATCACACGTATCATTATCGAGCGGCATCAACTTGCACAAGGCGAGGCCTCCGTCATCCGCGCCCATGCGAACAGGCTTATAGCAAAGAAGATAGGGGAGATCAAACCGCTCCTGGACCCTTGGGTTCCTTGTAATAATGTTATTAGTTGAGTCGAGAATGGTCTTGAACGAACCTGCCATGCTAGCCAAGGTGATGGCGTCGCACCGATCAATGAGTTCCTCCACTATGTCATCTTTTAGATCGGGGCAAGAATAACGGGGTCGTTTCCGACCTGTTCCCTCCATGGATAAGACGATTGAACAATGGCAGAAGGAAGGGTGAAGACAAATGGAGGAGGGAGGAAGAGCGTGCGACAACAGTTCCAAATCGAGAGGGAAAGGCGAAGAGTCAGTGGACGGTTGCCAGTTTGACACGGTACACGAAGAGGCACCACGGCCGTTGTCTCACTGACATGTTGGAACGAGACCACATGTCAACGAAACATGGTGTGTAATTTCTCGTGCAAAATGTGATCTGGCCGCGTTGGCCCGAGGTGCCGCATTAGTTATCAACCTTTATTTTTTTAATGGCGTGTTGTTCAGTTTTGAAGCACGACTAACTGGTACTGTATGGAGAGAAAATATAAACTACTCTACCACTACTCCACTTCTAGTACTAGTAGTATAAAAAAGATATATAGGCTGGAGCTTCAGCGCTTTCTTGCTAAGGGCTGCCCACTTGCTTCTCACACTATCACCCTCTCTCCAGATCTAAAAAAGACGGCCTCTCTCTCCCTCCTCACCAGTGGTCACAGATCCACCAGGGAAGAAAAGGACGTGCAGCATTGACGCACTCGTCGTCGGCGAGCGAGGTCACGCACTAACGACAAGGCCGTCCTCTCAGACCTAGCGCCCGCGCTGCCTCCGTCCCCAAGCTTGCTGCCGTAGTGTGTGCGGAGGACGATGACCACGAGCGAAGCCACTTCCCGCCAACCCTCAGGTATGCTACCTCTTTTCGAACCATACCCTTGTTCTATTGCCCCATCTGCCACTTCTCCACATGTGGATCTTTTTCCACTCCACCATCTTCCCAATTTTCTATCCTCTCCTCTGCTGGTCACGCAAACAAAAACCTTAATTCTCACTATTAAAGGAAACCCTACTTCATGCAGACTAATCCATGTCTGGTTGAATAAGGAAAGGAAGGGAGACTGTACTGTCCAAGAGAGTAGGCATCAAACCCGCATCTAGGTTGAAAAGGGGAAAATCAGTAGCTAAGGAACGAGTCTCGTGTCTCTTGGTTGAAGAAGGGTAGAAAGGCATGAAAACGCAATAGAGAATGACCAGGTCGATCGGTTTGTTGTCCTCACATAGGAAAAAGGTGGCTAAAGAGAACAAAAATGGGACGTAATCCACAGATGCTACCTGGATATTTGTTGCTATGGGCAACCATACCTCCCTCACTACTCTATACGTCCGTGGAGGTAGATCGTACTGGTGCGCCCACTGTCCGAATGGGCCTCCCATGCTCTTATTGACACTTTTTTGTTGTTAGTATAACGCCAGCAATCAAGTCAAGCAATGCTACTGCTAAAGTGATGACACATTTAACTAATGCTGCACTCAGTCTAATGCCACCGATAAATTTAAGCAATGCCATTTAATGTCACTAGATTATTCAGGGTTAGCTGTTGATTGTGGATGTATTAAAGATTTTTCAGCTAAGGCATTCTAATGCTATTGCACAACCAGTATACCAACGATGAAACTTGTTACTACCTTCAGATTTTTGCACTGTTAATGCTTATAGATTACATACCTCACTTTCATGAGATAAGTTAATTTTTTTGTATAGTGTCACCAAAATGCCAAGGCGCTGATGTCATTTTATTTTGGTTAAACTGCACAAAAAATTATGAAGACAAGAGGAAAGGTCAAGAGTGGGCACCTCCTCCTCCGGCTGTTCTCTTTATTTGCTCGATCAAGTTTTTATGTTTGATCGATTATCAAGATTGGGATAGCAATTTTTAAGGTCCCCACGAGTTCGAAATGATATTTACCTTGGAGGTACATGGTTTGTAATTTTTTTATACTGTCATTAGTTAATAATGCTAGTTACCTTCAAACTTTTGTATTTGGTTTAATGCTCATGCACAACTAGTATACCAATGTTGAAACTTGTTACCTTTACATTTTGTATTGTTAATTCTTATAGAAATCTTCCAGTGCTAGAGTTTATTGAAATCTATTCAGTAAAACCATTGTACTATACCCTGTAATAAAATAACTACTCTACTGTTGCACTAGCCACTGGATTAGTGTATATTTGTAGTATTCGAATGGTGTTGCATTAGCGTATGGACATAAATAAAGTGTGGCAAGCTTTCCCAGATATGTGTTCAAGAAAACTACTACCTGTTTTTCTAAATACTAGATGTTTGGGTACTTTAAATTGAACCGTGAAAACATCTTATATTAAAGAAACAGAGGGTGTAGAGTTCACTCGAATTATCCCGGTAAAGCTAGTAACACCTTTGTTAAAATTAATGTTCATTATGTTATCGGAGGATGTCTGTATGTTTGTCTCTAATGCCTGTCGACTACATAGCTGACATCACGATGTAATGTTAAGTCATTTCCTTTTGTACAGTGTCACTGTATTGTCAAGGCGGTGATGGCATTTTATTTTATTTGAACTGCACAAAATATGCTTAAAAGAAGAGGAAAGGTCAGGAGTCGATCATTCTTGCAGAAAGAACTATATATGCCCTTCTGACATCAGCCGTTGTTGCCTTATTTATTCCTTTAAACAGGTGGTTACAAACAGTCTTGTTACCTTTTCCCATTAAGAAATTGGAATGCTTATATTTGTGAGTCTATGCTTCAACTAGTGTCATTTTTACAGTAACCACACTTTCAATATCTATGCAAATAGGGATTCTCGATTTTAGTGGAACTGCACAAAAAGTCCAACTGGTTCAACATTAGGAGCATGTTTTCTTCCAAACCTTTATATCCAATTGGTGGCACTATGAGCTGTTCATTACGAAGGTACATGGTTTGCTACTATCTTGCTACTCTTTTTGTACTGTCATTAGATAGTAATACTAGTGGTTTGCATGTGAATTTATTGGCAGGGTGGACCTGCATTGGAGGTGCAGGACATGATTCAATAATTGGATGCTCTATTTCGGTTGTATCGATTTCACCTCTTCCATCACTGCGAACATGGATATCCTTGGTCTGATGAAGAATAGGCGCTATATTTCTGCTCTAAACCAGCAAATCAATTCAGTATGAAATTGTCCAGGGCAAAACATGACTGTATCAAATTGTCCAGTGCAAAACATGACAGATGCTAAGCGGAAGAGACATGTTTAAATCAAAAATATATGGTGGGGTATATGTTTACTAGTTGCTTGATATTTGTGCAGACAGAGATGTCTGCCCGTTGCTATTTGGCAAACAAACAAAGTGACCGCAATTTTGGTTGAACTGCACAAGAGAATAGTATAGTCATTGCATGCAGTGCCATTTGAAAATAGACGTAGAAAGATTGGATAGTCACTTCATGGACTGCAGAAAAGTAGTACCGTACTATTTATTGGCCAACACTAGGTGCTTCATTACTGTGGTCTGATTATACAATGGGCATCATTTTGCCTAAGTTAAAGTTTGTATTCCAAAAATAGTCTCGCCGTGTGATCGAGAGAAGACCAAATCATATTGCAGTGGATGTTCCTCCATCATGTGTGGTTCATTCTCATGGTTCTAGCTATTGGTGAAACCGCTTACGTTTGCAAGAGGAATTGTAGACTTCACAAAAAAAATTGTCTTTCAGTCTGTACTGAATGTTGGCCAAGAGAAGCATCCATGTTCGTAGGAAGAACAAATGTTTTTTCTAGATCTTTGTTTTTGGAGCTACATATTTGTATATGATGTGTGAATCATTGAGATGCATTAACATGTTAATCTTATGTATGGGAATGGTACTAGTTAGTTTTAGTTGCGACGCAAGATCCGAAGTGGCTGATCTTTGCTTTTGGAGCCACATATTTGTATATGATCTGTGAATCATTGAGATGCATTAACAGTTCCTTATTTCTGTTTGGTCAGTGTTTACAAGTTACTGATCGATCACTAGCTAGCCTACTAATGTGCTCCTGGAAGTTTTAGTTGCGACGCAAGATCCGAAGTGGTAGTTTTTTGAATAAAAATGCCTACCTCTGAAGAAACTGAAAAGCTGCTCTGAAGAAAATGCCATGCGAATCTGAAGAAACTGCCAGCAAAAACGTTCGCAAATGCCTTATCTCCCAGCTAACGTTCATCAACTAATGCGATCATACACGTACACCATCCGACCTACTCGATCCTACACGTATACTATCCGACCTACTCGATCCTACACGGAAAAATAGCAGATCACGCACGTACTACCTCCTTTCCAGTTGGCAGGGCTCAATTCAAGAAACCACCTACTCGATCCTACACGAATAAATAGCGGATCACACACATACTAGTACCTCCTTTCCGGTTTGCAGGGCTTAATTCAAAAATCTCACCAACCAAGGTACTCCCTCCGTCCGGGTTTATTAGTCCCCTGAGCAAAGCAACAAGACCAAGTCATGGCAATAATTAACTGCATGCAGAAGTTTAAGCCTAATTAATTACAACAATTTAAGTAGCTGCATCCGTGCCCTCGGCTGCGACTCGTTGCATGCTGCTCTGTGTACTGGCTGCGAGCAATTCTGAGTGCCTGCATGCAGCCGGCAATAATTATGGCAGCTAACTGATGCAAAAAAAGATGCGCTTCAATTGTAGCGGGCCTTTTAAATCCGTGGAATCATTATTGACAAGGAAGGAGATGATTCGAGTGCACTCCTTTGACCATCATGCCGGCGTGCGTCCCAGCACGGACGGGACGGGACGACACAATCATAATTTTAGTTTCTCTAGTTTTCCATGGCAAGCTGGCGCGCTAAGCCATGCCTGCTTTTGCATTGAATTCCGATGACCGTCATGCTACCTTCCGCCTATAAGTATTGTTTCCCGGCCTTCTCCGGTAGCACCGTGACCCAACTCACCATGTCCTCATAAGCCCCCATCGGCCCGACATCGCTTGCCACTTATCCTCGCTCCCGCCATGTCTGCCATGCCCCCTCCCATCCGTGATAGGCGAGGCCGGAGGCGGTCACCACCG
The DNA here is from genome assembly GCF_018294505.1 of Triticum aestivum. Lineage (NCBI taxonomy): Eukaryota > Viridiplantae > Streptophyta > Magnoliopsida > Poales > Poaceae > Triticum > Triticum aestivum. The sequence continues at coordinate 125,421,615 of NC_057810.1, read as the reverse complement.
GAACTAGTGTTTGGTTTTTCACCAAAAGGCAGACGGAGGGAGGATGCATTCTATCGGTCTTTAGATGGCAATGCGGAGATCAAGGACTTGTTGGAGCGCGACCGCCTGGCGGAGGAGCAGGAGTTGTTGGAGCGCGACCGCCTGGCGGAGGAGCAGTGTATCGCCGATTTGCGCCGCCAGCGGGACATGGAGCAGCAGCGCACCGACGCTCTGAGTCGCGAGTAGAGCGCCCGCAACTGGGCCGACTACATGGAGGCCGGCGCCTGGCAAATAGCCTTGGAGGCTGTCGGGCACGCACGCGTTCATGACGCCACTTTTTACTACCAGCTCGTTAAGTGGGTTTCCCACTTAGAAGCCGAAGCTTCGGTGGACCACGCCGACATGGAAAGGGCCAACGCGTGTGAGCAACGCGCCCTATCGCACCTCTGGCAAGTCCGAGACGAGGCGGAGGACGCCGGTGCCAGTGTTTAGCGTGTACCGCAGATGGCGGCCGGCATCGTCAAGTTAGCTAAGAGTAAGTTAGTACTTGTATGCTACTAGAGTATTAGTGGGAGTAGATAGTTAACTTGGCTATGATGGTTGTCAACATGGAAGTTCAGTACTCTATATGTGGATCAGACCTATTACTTTGCTCTGAATGTTGAACTTTCCGTTTGAACATATGGAATGGGCTATTATTTTTGTAAATGCGTTGTATTTGTCCTCCACGGGTTAAGAGGCTGACTTGTGGGCCTACCAAGTTGACGCGTACACAATCAGGAGATGATTGTACATGGAGAGGATGACAGCTGGGACCCGCCAAGGTCATAGCAGTACATAAGCAAGTGTCTCCTTATTTCAAGCCAATAAAAAATGGCTCCTCCTAATGGATTTCTGACATCTGGGTCCCATGCCATTGTCAACGTAGTCAATAAACGAGAGAATTGCACAACTAGCGGCTGACACTAGGGACCGAGCAGCTCGCCCAGTTATTTTTGTTTCGGGTTAATTTGATAAATGCCACTCCAAATATGGTGTTTCCGAGAAATGCCACTGCAATTTCCAAACTTTGAAAACTGCCATTTCATGCCATTTCCAGTGATATTTTTTGAAGTCTGGAGTGAGGTTTTTTCAAAGTTTGCAAATTGCAGTGGCGTTTTTCAAAGTTTGCAAAAATTGCAGTGGCATTTGTCAAAGTTTGGAAATTGCAGTGGCATTTTTATGAATCACCATAATTGGAGTGGCATTTATCTAATTTGTTTTTGAGATGGAAGCAGGGTGTCAACTGGGCTGTGCGGGGCACTCTGGCCTATCTAGACAACCTTTTATTTTATGTTTACCACAGACCAGCCCAGTAGTTTTTTTTTCTTTCTGAAAATGGCTAGCCCAGCTTTTTTGTGATTTGTCAAGTAAGTCGCTTTGTCAGGCCTGTTGGCCTGCAAATCTTTCAAGACGAGGAGAGCTTTATTTGGCTGGCCGAGAAAATGGCCTGTCGGTAGTGAGAAATGGGTTGTACATTTTTAAAACACATCAAACCGACAATTAGTTTCAAATTTCTTTTTTTCATTTTGAGATTTTAAATTGCATTGCTTTTTATGCGTGGACAATTTATTGGATTTTATATTCATATACATTTATTTTTTAAATCAAATTGAATGTGACTCGAAATTTTGGGATTAAAAACGGTTCGGACCGCACCGAAATATGCAAAATTTCATATAATTTTTTAACCGTGGCCACAATATGGGCTGTAATGCTAACAAAAAGAATATGGACTCCAAAAAAACCTTAAGAATTAGGAAATGGGCTGTAAATTATTAGAAATAATGGCAGATGGGTTGTATGCTGTTTTCCACAGATTTGAGGATTTCCTAAAAAAGAGGTTGATGCACAAGCAGTGACTGTTGGATGTCCATCCAATGGCCGTCGTGCTTCTTCAATCTCTGCTCTTCCTGCTCCAGCCGCTCAAACAAGCGCCGGCGGGACTGCCTGCTCCCTCCTCCCTACGGCCGGCTGTGCTGCTGCACAGGCCTCACCGCCCCATCGTACTCCCATGGTTGGCCTAGACATCCCTCTACTCACCCACACCTGCTGTTATTCTTCGGCGACGGCAGACGAACTAGTAGACTCTCGTATAGTCGTACTCCCTTCCGCGTGGGAAACAACTGCCAAGTCTTCCCTTGCTCTGTATCGTTCCCTTCCTAGGCCTCGCCGTCGTCCACCGCCCTGGTGCTCTCGGTGCGGAGTGGTCAACGTGGTCAATGACCGACATGCATCTGAAGTGGACTGTACGTGGAGAGGCTGATAGTTGGGTCCACGACCGCACGCAAGGAAATGCCTCCTTATTACGCGCAAAGTAATGATTCCTCCACCTGACATCTGGGACCCATCGAAAGGGCCTCTGTATTTCATGAAAAAACGTTACCGCCGCTGACAACTCGGACCCACCAGCTATATCTTCACACGCAAGGAAGTGCCACCTTATTACGCACAAAAAAATGAATACTCCCCTGTCGGAGTAATGGGCCATGGGTAGGCTAACCCGAGCCCCAAGACCTTTCAAGACATCGGGGCAGGCCGTGCCCCTCAAGCCGAGTCCCAGACGGCGACTCCGAGATAAGCCAACTCCAAGCTGGCGACCTCCAAGGAGGCCGACTATGGAGAGTCGGCCCAAGACTCCTCCCTCATCCCGAAATACTATACGGGGTACGGTCACGGCGTGGCCATTCCCCCCTGCCCACGAGGGGCCGGCATGGCTACAGTGAGCCGTATCGCTGGAAGATCTCCGGCGAGGCGCGGCACTGTTGCCATGCCTGCCCTGACCTCAGCCACAGTGCGCAGTACACTGTGCCCACGACGCCGGCCTGTACGACCCGAAGGCCGTGGGGCCGCCTGTCAGTGGGAGGGTCGAAGGCGGCCTGGGTACCCGAAGACGGACCTGTGGGAGTCGGCCTCCCTGGAGTCGGCCGATTCCTCCCCAGGGCCCCACGTGCCATTAACCAGATAAGATGGGGAATGGCGATGGTGATCGCCCGATAGACGGTGGCACTGTTGCCACGACCCGATGACCAAGCCTGCGTCACCAGGAGTGTCGCTACAGTATCAAGGCTGTCCGCGGGACCCGCCAGTCAGCGGGCCCTAGAAGCCGGCGGGAAGGACGGTGGCGAGAGAGACAGACTGCTGGGACCCACGCCCAGCCATATTACTATTGTACCCCGGGGTAGGCCTATATAAACCCCCCGGGGCACCCATGCAAAGGGTTCGGACCTGAGTAGAGATAGACCAGATAGCACGGGAAGAGAGAACTAGCCTTGCTCTCTCCTGCCTCCCAAAAACAGCTCTAGGAGCACCATTGTAGTCACCTTGCTTGAGTGATCATGCGGAGACCCCACAGAGCAGCAGTAGGGGTGTTATCTCCTAGGAGAGCCCTGAAGCTGGGTAAGATCCACCGGCGTGCATGTCTTCGCCTCATCCCGCTTCCAGGCACCGGCGATGTTCTACTCGCTCCCACCATGATAAGCCATCCTTTGGCATATGTCGTATCCAACCCCCGACATTTGGCGCCCACCGTGGGACGAGGTGCACCGTTGGCCGGAGATCTGCTCTGGACGGGAACCCTGTTCCTTCCCGGCGAGCGTAGCCAGCCCAGCACGCCGGATGGCGTCTGTGCCAACGCACTGCACGGCGCGGAGATCGCCTATGCGGCCAGCTGCCTCGCCGATCTTATCGGTGAGGTTCACCTCTCCGATGAGCCTGCATCCGACGCAGGCACGAGTGCCCCCGAGAGCCTCCTCGCAGGCCTCCTCGACCAACTCCACGTCGCCGGCGAGCCTGCCGCGGACCTGGAGTCCATAGGATCCACCGACACGATGCTGGTCGACTCCGACACCGCGTCGCTCGACGCGTTCCCCACCAACGTGGTGGTCTACGACGAGCCGCTCTCATACGCGGGGAGCGGCGGAAGCACCGTCACCGAGGTCCTCGTCCTCGAACACGGTGAGCGCTCCGGCGAGGGAGCGCATGAGCCGCTTGACGCGGCCCTGCGAGACCTTGCAGGGCCGATTCCAGAAGACGCCGACGCCGGGACGCTGGAGGCGCTCCGCCTTCAGCTCATTGAGGGCGCGAAGAAGCTAGCAAGCATGAGGCGCTTGTCAGAAGCTTACCAATGAGAGATGGATCGCGCCATAGGCGGTTCGCCGGCTCCAACCGGGCCTAGCCGCCTAGGCGCGGTCCGACAGTGCGGCGCGGCAATCACAAACCTCTTTGGGGCCGATCGCCCTGTGTACGCCACGCCCGTAGAGAATATCCGTGCCACCCAGGCAGCGGCAGACGAGCTCGACAACTTCGAAGGCGAAGAGCGCCGCATAATGACGGAGCGAGTCCAGCAGCTCCTCGACGCGGCTGCCGCGCAGAACGGTGCCGGTTGCCACACCGAGGCGCCGCAGCGCCAGAACGACGACCCACCGCCTCGCCGAGACCAAGGTGCGGCGTCTCGGACGCCGACTGGCAGGGCCCGTGGGAAGAAGGACAAGGAGCCGGCTGTCAGCCATAGCCGGACTCACATCACGATCGAGCGCGACCAAGACGGCCGCCCCAGAGCAGTGGAACGGCGGGACGACTACCAGCCTCCCCCTCCTCGCGGAGAACGGCGAGTCTCCCCGCCGCCCGTTGAACATCCGACTCTCGGCGACAGCCTAGGGCGCCGAGAGGGAGTCGGAGAGAATGACGCCCCCCACCGGATCGACCGACTCCACCGATCCCTGGCATTGGAAGAAGAAGATGAGTTGGGTCCCCCCTGCTTCGGACCCCGCTTCCGAGACGGGCCCTTTCCCAAAGGGTTCACGCTCCCCCGAGACACACCCAAATATACCGGTACCGTGAAGCCGGAAGATTGGCTGATCGACTACTCCACGGCTGTCAACATAGCGAATGGCAACAAGCGTGTTGCCGTAAGATATGTCCCGCTCATGCTCTAGGGCTCGGCCCAGACGTGGTTAAACAGTCTGAAGCCTCGTAGCATCAACAGCTGGGTTGACTTCACCGAGGCTTTCGTCCGCAACTTCACGAGCACGTACAAGCGACCTCCCAAGCCGCGCCAGCTCTCCTTGTGCGTGCAAGGCCCTGACGAGTCTACTCCCGACTACCTCACGCGCTAGGGCGAACTCTGGAACTCCTGCGAAGGCGTGCACGAGGTGCAGGCCATCGAGTACTTTACTGTCGGGTGCAGAGAAGGCACCCTCCTCAAGCACAAGCTCCTCTGCGACAAGCCAGAGACCCTCGACGAGCTGCTGATCACGGCGGACAAGTACGCCACGGCCGACTCCTCCATGAAGGCGGAGATTCGGGTCAGCGCAACTGGCAAAGTCGCCCCTCAGGCTCCAAGAACTCCGGCTGGAGACACCAGTCGGCGGCAGCAGCAGAATGACCAGAAGCGCAAAGCCCCGCTGCCGACTTCCAGCAGTCGGCAGGTGGCAACGGCAGAGGACCAGCAATTGGAGGGACCGCCTCCGGCAAAGCGGCAGAAGGGCGGCAAGTCCAACTGGCTGCCGGCTTTCTCCTACGAGCAGACTCTGGATGGTCCCTGCAAGTTCCACAGCGGCGCGAAGCCGTCCAACCATACCACCAGGAAATGTCACTGGCTGACAAGAATTGCCAAGGGGGACGGCTTGCCCCCTCCCCCTCCTGCTGGGCCGCCTCCTCCGCAGCCACCACAACAGCTGGCCGTCAGGCCAGTCGGTGCGATACAAGACGAGTTCCCGGACGAGCATGGAGCTTATGCGGTGCTCACCAGTGTAGCGGATGACTGGCGCAGCAGGCGCCAACAGCAACAAGAAGTAAATGCAGTTGCATCAAGCACTCCAGAGTTCATGCATTGGTCCAAGAAGCCTATCAGTTGGAGCAGAGCTGATCACCCAGAGGTGATGCCGAGCCCAGGCTCTTACGCCTTGGTCCTAGGCGCCACACTTGCCACGAACAGACGGGCCGCTCGCTTCTCGCGAGTGCTGATAGACGGAGGCAGTAGCATCAACATCCTGTACAAGGATACGATGGAGAAACTAGGAATCAAGCGAAGACAGCTTCAGAGCAGCCGGACTGTGTTTCACGGAATCGTCCCCGGCCTTTCCTGCTTGCCAATCGGCAAGATCCTGATAGATGTCCTCTTCGGAGACAAGGATCATTTCCGTCGAGAGCCAATTTGGTTTGAGGTGGTGGACCTTGAAAGCCCATATCACGCATTGCTTGGCCAACCCGCCCTGGCCAAGTTCATGGCGGTACCCCACTACGCCTACCTCAAGATGAAGATGCCGAGTTCCAAGGGAATCCTAACCGTGTCCGGCGACTACTGGAAGTCGTTCGCTTGCGCGGCCAAAAGCAGTCGACTGTCCGAGTCCTTGGTGATCGCGGCTGAGAAACGGCTTCTTGATCGGGTCGTGGCGATGGCCGGCAAGCAGCCCGAGTTATCGCCCGACCCCAAGGAGTCGGAAGCGGAAGGATCATTCAAGCCGGCCAAGGAGACAAAGAAGATACCGTTGGACCCAGAGCACCCGGAGAGGTATGCTGTCATAGGCACTGGCCTTGACAGCAAATAGGAAGGCGAGCTCGTCGATTTCCTCCGTGAGAATCACGACATCTTCGCATGGTCCCCCAAGGACATGCCGGGTATCCCGACGGAATTCGCCGAGCACAAGTTACACGTCCGATCTGATATGAAGCCCGTCAGGCAGCCCTTGCGCCGCCTGTCAGAAGAAAAAAGAAGAGTTGTTGGAGAAGAAATAGCTCGGCTCCTGGCGGCCGGCTTCATCATGGAAGTGTTTTTTCCAGAGTGGTTGGAAAACCCGGTACTGGTGCTGAAGAAGAACAAGCAGTGGCGGATGTGCATTGATTATATGAGCCTCAACAAAGCTTGCCCCAAGGACCCATTTGCTCTGCCGAGAATCGATCAGGTGATAGACTCCACGGCCGGATGCGAGCTGTTGAGTTTCCTAGATGCATATTCAGGATATCACCAGATCAAGCTGAACCCGGCTGACAGACTGAAGACCGCCTTCATCACGCCGTTTGGAGCCTTCTGCTACCTGACCATGACGTTTGGCTTGAGAAACGCCGGCGCCACCTTTCAACGTTGCATGCAGAAGTGCCTCCTGAAGCAACTCGGCAGAAACGCCCACGTCTATGTGGATGATGTAGTGGTGAAGACGGAGAAGCATGGAACCTTGCTGGAGGACCTCAAGGAAACTTTCGAGAATCTGCGCCGATTCCAGATCAAGCTCAACCCAGAGAAGTGCGTTTCCGGAGTACCAGCCGGCCAGCTCCTCGGTTTCCTGGTCTCCGAACGCGGCATAGAGTGCAATCCCGTGAAGATCAAGGCCATCGAGAGGATGGAAGCACCCAGACGACTGTTAGATGTGCAGAAGTTCACCGACTGTTTGGCATCCATCAGCCGATTCATCAGTCGGCTGGGCGAGAAGGCTCTCCCCTTGTATCAACTCATGAAGAAAACGACCTTCTTTGAGTGGACTCCCAAGGCGAACGAGGCTTTTCTCCAACTGAAGAAGATGTTGACTACTCCCCCTGTGCTGGCGGCTCCGACTCCCAAAGAGCCCATGCTCCTATACATTGCCGCCACCAGCCGAGTAGTCAGCACAGTCATTATAGTTGAGCACAAGGAGGAAGGCAAAGCGCTACCTGTCCAGAGACCGGTATATTACCTGAGTGAAGTACTGTCGACCTCCAAGCAGAACTACCCCCATTACCAGAAGATGTGCTACGGCGTGCATTTTGCCGCCAAGAAATTGAAGCCTTACTTCCAGGAGCATCCAATCACTGTGGTCTGTACAGCCCCGCTGGCCGAGATCATCGGAAGCCGAGATGCTTCTGGCCGAGTGGCCAAATGGGCCATTGACTTGGCTCCCTACACCATCTACTACGAGCCCCGCACCGCCATCAAGTCACAGGCGCTGGCCGACTTCCTCGTCGACTGGGCCGAGACCCAGTATCTGCCACCAGCGCCTGACTCCACCCATTGGCGGATGCACTTTGACGGCTCCAAGATGCGCACCGGCTTGGGAGCCGGCATTGTCCTCACTTCCCCCAAGGGAGACAAGCTCAGATATGCGCTGTAGATCCACTTCGCCGCCTCCAACAACGTGGCCGAGTACGAGGCGCTCATACACAAGCTCCGGCTTGCCAAAGAACTCGGCATTCGCCGGATCCTATGTTATGGCGACTCCGACTTGGTAGTCCAACAATCATCTGGCGATTGGGACGCCAAGGACGCAAATATGGCAAGCTACCGTTTCCTCATTCAGCAGCTCAGCGGATACTTCGAGGGGTGTGAGTTCCTCCACGTGCCAAGGAACGACAACAACCAAGCAGACGCCTTGGCACGAATCGGCTCCACTCGCCAGGCAATACCATCTGGTGTCGCCCTCCGGCACCTCCTCAAGCCTTCTATCAAGCCATCACCTGAATCAGATTCAATCTTTGTGCCGGCTCCTCCTGAGGACGCCAGACCCAACTCCAAGAAGCACACAGTCGAAGCCGGCCCGAGGACTTCAGAACCCGGCCCGGGGACTGCTGCGGCAAGATCAAAGACTCCAGAGATCGGCCCAGGGACTGTTCCAGTCAGCCCCGGGACTTTGTCAAACTAGCAAGAGGCTGCGGACTCCGACCCGCCGCCTCCCAACCCGGTCGTCCTTATCCAAGTCGCACTAGTGGCAGTTGAAGAAATAGCAGCACCTTCGTGGGCCCAGCCCATCCTCAGATTCTTAGTAAACAGAGAGCTGCCAACTGATGAAATCTTGGCTCGGCAAGTGCAACGCCGAGCATCAGCCTACACCATAGTCAACAGAGAGCTGGACAGGCGCAGTGTTACCGGTGTCTTCCAACGCTGCGTCGAGGCAGAACAAGGCCAAGCAATCCTCAGAGACATTCACGAAGGCGAGTGCGGTCACCACATGGCCTCCAGGGCACTCGTCGCCAAAGCCTTCCGGCACGGCTTCTTCTGGTCAACCGCCTTGGAAGAGGCCAAAGAGCTAGTCCAAAAGTGCAAGGGGTGCCAGATTTTCCGTTCCAAGCCACTTCAGCCAGCTTCTGCACTCAAGACTATCCCCATCGCCTGGCCCTTTGCAGTCTGGGGTCTGGACATGGTGGGACCATTTAAGACGGCACGAGGTGGCTTGACTCACCTGCTTGTCGCAGTAGACAAATTTACCAAGTGGGTGGAGGCGAGACCCATCAAGAAGTTGAATGGTCCGACTGCAGTGACCTTCATCGTTGACATTACAACTCGGTACGGCATCCCACATAGCATCATCACCGACAATGACACGAATTTTGCCAAAGGCGCCTTGGCCCATTTCTGCGCAACGCAGGGCATCCGACTGGACCTAGCGTCCGTTGCCCATCCGCAGTCAAACGGCCAGGTGGAGCGAGCGAACGGCCTCGTCCTATCCGGCATCAAGCCTCGACTCGTCGTCCCACTGGAGCGATCTGTCGGCTGTTGGCTCGAGGAGCTGCCAGCCGTCCTCTGGAGCCTGCGCACGACTCCGAACAATTCAACCGGCTTCACACCCTTCTTCCTCGTCTATGGTGCCGAAGCCGTCATTCCAACGGACATAGAGTTCGACTCCCCACGAGTCACCATGTACACCGAGGAAGAAGCAGAAGAAGCACGACAAGACGGCGTCGATCTGCTGGAAGAGGGCCGGCTGTTGGCACTCAGCCGGTCTGGCATCTACTAGCAGAGCCTACGTCGATACTACAATAGGAAGGTCAGGCCAAGATCTTTCCAAGAGGGCGACCTGGTGCTCTGGCTGATCCAGCGAACAGCCGGCCAGCACAAGCTGTTGGCGCCTTGGGAAGGCCCATTCATCATCAGCAAGGTGCTAGGAAACGACGCCTACTATCTGGTCGACGCTCAGAAGCCCCGAGCGCGCAAGAGGGACGACTCCGGCAAAGAGAGAGAGCGCCCGTGGAATGCAAATCTTCTTCGAAGATTTTACAGTTGATGCAGTATGTATCGCACTACCCCTTTGTATTAAAGTACTAAGACTTTGGGCCCCCCGATACGAGCTTGGGGACTGCCCTTTTTGTTATCTATATGATAAGAATCATGCCTTCGAGAAAATCACTTTCATTACAAGCCGCTTGGCACCGAGCCAGACTAGTCGGCCCGGGGACTCGCCGCCTTGCGCTATGAGGAGCTTCCCGCAGTCAGACAAGTAGTGTGCGGTGCCCAATCCACCTCCTGGCAAAGCCGCAGCTCGCAGAGCGACTGTGAGGCGAACAGGAGGGGGGTAGAACAGGCGCCCACACAAAAAATGGCTAAGGACCTAAAGCATGAACATAGCGTAAGACGGCCTCCAGCATTTCTAAAGCGGAAGCCGACTCATGAGTAGCCGGCTCACCGTCTTTATCAACTTCTATCAAGGACGGCCGACTCTTGGGTTGTCGGCCTGTCGCTTTCTATCCGACTTACTAAAGAAACTCTAAACGGCCAAGTACTTGCTTTCCCGAAGTAGCCGAGCACTTAACCCAGCGACAGTCCGCGGAGCGGCTGTCCGACTGGCAAGGCAGCGACTAAGGGAATGCGGCAAAAGGAAAGCCTAAAGAGAAGTAAGCAAGGAAAGACGGAAATCGGATAAATATTTACATAGGCCCTTGGCCGAATCTTCGAATAGAAGTTCAAGATACACCCCGCGGGTGGAACTGTTCGAAACTAACAAAGTTTTCAAAAGATTACTAAGACAGATAAGCGGAGGCAGCCTAGGAGGCGGCATCGGGGATCGGAAGATCGGAGGAGACGGCGGTGTCAGGCGCCAGGGCAGTCGGCTGGGCGGTCTCGGCTTGATCACCTCCGGCGGCAGTCGCCTTCTCTTGGCGCGGCTCGTTGCTGGAGGTGTGGTCGAGCTGAGGCTGGCCGCCTGCTCCATCTTCTGGTGCCTCCGTCTCGCCTTCGTCCTCTGCCTCGTCCTCCTCCTCAGTGCTGGAGTCGATCACCTCCGCCAAATCTTCGCCATACTCCGGGTTCATTCCGAACCACTCCGGCGGCACCTCCTCGCCGCCTTCAGCCCGCTTGGGGATGAAGACACTGGTGTCCGTGTACTCGGCGATGGCCACTGCACGCTCGATAAGGGTGCCCTCCACGGCCTCCAGCTCGGCCTGGGCTTCTAACCGGAACGCGGCCAGACGGTCCAGGTCTAGCCCTGGATACCACGCCTTGACAAACTCCAAGGCCCGGCGCGCTCCGGCCCGGGCCAAGGAGCCCTTCCAAGCCTCAAGACGGCCGGCAGCGACCTCCAGCCAGTCGGCAGTTCGGCTGGCGGTGCGTAGAGCCGGCATGCCTGGCCATAGGGCGGCAACCGCCTGGGCACCGGCGCGCTGAAGCCGGCGCATCAGCCGGTAAGCCGGACGAAGACGGGCTTCAATGCTCAGAAGCTACTCTTCGACGGTTCGGGGGGCATTAGCAGCGATCTCCTCACCGTTTGCCCTTCGCGCCTCACGAGCAGCCTCGATGGACAGAGGAACTGCCTGCAAGTGACCAGGGAAGAAGTCTGCCAAGACAAAAAAGAAGCAAGACGAAACAATCAGAAGTCGGCCTAACACATAGTCGGAAGCCCGAAGAAGCAAAAGAAACTTACCATCAACAATATCCTCGATCTCGTGGAAGCCGGAGGTCAGCATCGCCTCCCTGTCAGTCCAGGAGGAACGCTCGCTCTCGAACTCGGCCAGGAGTGCGGTCTCCCTCTTCTCGGCCTCGTCCTTCGCCTTCTTGAGCAACTCCTTCTGCTCGGCCAGCTGCACCGCCAGCAGGTCGCGTTCCGTGGCGAGCTTGCCACACTCCTCCTCTTTGGCACGACAGGCGGTATTGGCCTCGCCCAGCTGCTCCTGAAGAATGGCATTGGCTTCTGAGGAACAAAGAGGAGACAAAAAAAGTCATTAGCAAAAAATATCGCCGGGAAGATGCGGCCCGACTGCTCAGCAGTCGGCCCGAATCTCGGGGACTACAGCCCACGGGTGCGCCAGCGCACCCCCGCGAAGAAGAAGAACTTACTCCGGCTTTCCGACAAGTCGGCGGCCCGCTTGTTCAGCTCCTTGACATTGCGGTTGAAGGCAGTAGCGTGGAGGTTGTGATACTCCTGCAATGAATCATTGAAGACAAAGTTAGTGTTTGGAACTCGCCAGAGGGAGTTCCGAACCGCCTGCTCAGCAGCCGGCCCGGAACTCGGGGACTACACCCAGTGGGTGCGCTGGCGCGCCCCCACAGAAAAGCAAACAAGAATCGAAAGGGAAAGAAACTTACTCAGACGGCCGTTCGTGCGGCCAGATGCGCCCTGGTGCAGGCTTGAAGGGCGTCGCCCTCGGCCCGCAGCTTCGCCTGGACCTCCAGGAGCAGTTGATTCAACGGCCCGGTGCCGCCTCCGCGCACCCACTCGGTGGGCGCGGCGCTTCTGGCCTCGGCGTCTAGGAATGCCGAGCCGGCCACGCCGGTCTCCCAAGGACGCGGCGCCGAGGTCGCCCTCTCAAGACGGTGACGCACCGGCGAGGTGACTTGGAGAAGCAGCCACGCTTCAGCCTCGTCCATGGCCGGCGGCTCCGACAGATCCACCGGCTGTTTGCCGTGCGGCCTCCCAGACGACGGTGGAGGCGGTGGTGGCGGCACGAGGGTGTCCGACATAGAAACATCGCCGCCCTCCTTCTCCATGATGGGGTCCTCGGTGCCGGCCCCTCTGGTTTGCCCCGTGAACTCCGGAGGCGGCGGCACAGACGATAGTGGGGGGACGAGCATCGCTGATCAGCGACGCGTGGCCTCCTCAGCCCACCGTCTCGCTGCGAGGGTAGCCTCGGCATCCTCCAGCTCCTTCTGGAGGGAGGCGGCCGCCTTGTCGGCCTCTGCCTTCTCCAGACGTTCGGCTTCCTCCTCCTCGCGCTTCTCCCGCGCGTTTCGCTCCGTCGCCTCCCGGAGGGCAGCGGCGGGGTCGGCCCGCCGAGTATTGGCGGATGTCTCCGCCGACCCCATGACAGAGGGGACGGCGACTCTCTCAAGGGAAAGAGGGGCCCTGGAGAAGATCGGAGGGAGTACATAAACGAAGACTCGGGCGAGATTTAACAAAGAAAATAAAAGAGCATGAAGACTACGCGGATACTAGCGGCGGCCTCCTCACTTCCCTTCGGAAGCGGTTGGCCTTCGTGGCCGCCTCCTCCCGTCTGGTCGCGGCGGCCGCCCCCTTAAGCTTCTTCAATTTGCCGCCGGGCGCACTCGGCCCGGCGTGACGCCTCTTCGCGCCGCCCTGGCCGGCGGAGGAGCCGACCTTCGGCTGGTGGCGCGGGGCGACTTCCCCTTCGGCGTCGTCGTCAGGCCAGTCGTCGAAAGTGGCCGAAGGCCTGAAGTCGCCTTCCGCTCCTCCTCCCCCGCCTTCGGCGTCGGCTTCCATTGCCGCCGCCCCCAAGTCGGGGTCATCGATGTCACTCTCCGCGCGGTCGGGGACATACTCGCGGGGCTGTCTTGTGGCGCCGGCGGCAGGCTGCATAAGAGGATTCTGGTTCAGAAGAAGCCGACAAGAGTCAGAAGCCGGAGTCGGCTGAGGAAAAAAGACAAAACGATAGGAAGACGCGACTTACCACTGGTGGAGGGTTGTCGCGCGAGTACGGCTCCTTGCCGAACTGCCAATCCTCCTCGTACTCGCAGTGCGCAATGTAATTCACCATATTCGCCACCTCCTTGTGGGGCATCTCCTTGGTGCTCATCCGACTCGGGTCTCGGAGGCCGCTCATCTGACAAATCAGGTGTGGCCGGCCTTGGAGCGGGAGAACTCGGCGCGCCATGAAGGCGGCCAGCAAGTCGGCCCCGACGAGTCCCTCCGACTGTATCAAGACTCGGAGTCGCGCTACGGCGGCGGCTCCGGCGAGGGACAGCGACTTGACTCTGTGGGACCAGCTGCGGAGCCTCCCAGTCAGAGGAGCGGTGTTGTAGGGCGGCAGGTTGACCCAGTCGCCGTCGGAGGAGAGGTTCTTCACATAGAAGTACGAGGGCTGCCACATCTTCACCGACTTGATCAGCGCGATGGGAGGAAAGGGATTGTCGGCCGTCGAGCACCGCATCGCGATGAAGGCGCCGCACTGAGCCGGCACGCTGGCGATGTGCGTGCCAAGCTTAGAAGAGAAGAATTCCCCCCACAGCTCGATGGTGGGGAGAAGGCCGAGGAAACCTTCGCATAGAGTGGCGAAGGCAGAGAGCAGCACCACCACGTTCGGTGTGAGGTGGTGCGGCTGAAGACTGTGGAACTCCAGGAATGAGCGGAAGAATCCACTCGCCGGCAGCCCCAGGCCGCGCATAAGGTGCGAGCGGAAGACGACCCGCTCGCCCTCTTCCGGCGCCGGCCGGATTTCCCCCTCCGGCGCGGCGCGGGCGCGCACAAGGTCCGCGCTAGGAAGACGACGTGTTCGGCGGAGGAACTCGATGTGTTCTTCCTCTACTTCCGAGCCGTCCCACACGCCGGAGTGCACGGCAGGGGCCGCGGCGGAGGAAGAGCTCATCGCCGCGGTATGGTGTGCTCTAGCTCAACGGCGGAGGAAGGAAGGAGAGAAAGCAAGATGGGGCAGGGGAGCGGGGAAGAAGGGCGCGCGAGCTGTGCCGCTTCGTTTCCCCCCGCCTACTTATAGCCCAGCGGGCTGAGAAGCCGAGGGGGCGGGCGTGGGATTAACTGCGCCCAATGTCCCACATCGCCCCACGATTTACCCCACGATTTACCCCACGAAGTTACTGCGCGCAGTAATGACGTGGGGAAACCAACCGTCCACGGCCGCAACGGATCCGTTCGTATGCCGAGGCGCGGTAGTGGCGGGCCCCGCCCGACGGCCCGTCTCGTCACGCGCGTGGGCAGGCAGACTGTTCTCCCCACGTGGCACCACGCGATAGGACCGCCTTGATGGCGGCAGGGAGGCGTATCAGGCATGCCGCCTGGTTTCCCGCCGTGACTTTCGAACTGAGGCTCTTCGCCGAAAACTCCGACTTTCGATAGTCGGCCCAAGGGAAGACGGCAGCCAAGTCCCAGAGTCTGCACTTATAAATATTGAAGTTGTTGGAGCCCCACAATGCAGCGACCGCCGGGCTTCACCAGCTTTGGGGACTACTATGGGAGTAATGGGCCACGGGTACGCTAACCCGAGCCCCAAGACCTTTCAATACATCGGGGCAGGCCGCGCCCCTCAAGCCGAGTCCCAGACGGCGACTCCGAGATAAGCCGACTCCAAGCTGGCGACCTCCAAGGAGGCCGACTATGGAGAGTCGGCCCAAGACTCCTCCCTCATCCCGAAGTACGATATGGGGTACGATCACGGCGTGGCTGTTCCCCCCTGCCCACGAGGGGCCGGCATGGCTACAGTGAGCCGTATCGCTGGAAGATCTCCGGTGAGGCGCGACACTGTTGCCATGCCTGCCCTGACCTCAGCCACAGTGCGCAGTACACTGTGCCCACGACGCCGGCCTGTACGACCCGAAGGCGGCGGGGCCGCCTATCAGTGGGAGGGCCGAAGGCGGCCTGGGTACCCGAAGACGGACCTGTGGGAGTCGGCCTCCCTGGAGTCGGCCGATTCCTCCCCAGGGCCCCACGTGCCATTAACCAGATAAGATGGGGAATGGCGACGGTGATCGCCCGATAGACGGCGGCACTGTTGCCACGACCCGATGACCAAGCCTGCGTCACCAGGAGTGTCGCTACAGTATCAAGCCTGTCCGCGGGACCCGCCAGTCGGCGAGCCCCAGAAGCCGGCGGGAAGGACGGTGGCCAAAGAGACAGACGGCTGGGACCCGCGCCCAGCCATATTACTATTGTACCCCCGGGGGGTAGGCCTATATAAACCCCCCGGGGCACCCATGCAAAGGGTTCGTACCTGAGTAGAGATAGACCAGATAGCACGGGAGGAGAGAACTAGCCTTGCTCTCTCCTGCCTCCCAAAAACAGCTCTAGGAGCACCATTGTAGTCACCTTGCTTGAGTGATCATGCGGAGACCCTGCAGAGCAGCAGTAGGGGTGTTATCTCCTAGGAGAGCCCTGAAGCTGGGTAAGATTGTCACATCCCTAGCTTCTGGTGCTGCCTAGTGTTTGCATCATGTTTAAATTTCTGAAACTTGAACTGGGGAAATTTGGAAGCCTCAAAACTTAAATAAAAGAAGGGCAAAAACCCTAAAAATCTCATTCATTGCTCCAAAATGCTCTTCTTAAATGTTTGATAATTTTTGGTAAGGGTTCTGGTCCCAACCAAAATATTGAACATTTTTAAGGATTTATTTTTGGGACTTTGAATTCCAGAAAATGCCTAAAACTTCTAAAATTCATAGAAATTCAACCGTAACTCCAAATTAAATAAATTATATATGAAAAATTATCAGAAAAATTCAAGGAATCCATCTGTACCATTTTCATGCATGTTAGAACAACTTATAGCTGCTGTTTAGCACAAATCAATTAAATGGCATTTGAATAATCACATATGGAGTTTGAATTTGAATCTTGTATTCAAACCAACTTCATTTAATCTGTTGCTAGTTGCATTAGCTCAAAACACATTCATTTTGCCATGTCATGATCATGCATCATATTGTGCATTGCATTGATTGTGTTCCCTTCTGTGTTGCCGGTATTTGTCCCCTCTCGATAACGTGATACCGATGATGTGATCGTTGACACTGATGAAGACTCAATGTTATCTTCAGAAGTGCCAGGCAAGCAAAACCCCTTTGTTCATTCTGATACAATCCTACTCTCTCGCTCCTGCTCTCTTTTAATGCATTAGGACAACAACGATTCAACTGTTACTTGCTGCGGTAGCTGAACCCCTTTATCCTTTGCATGACCTGTCATTGCCACAGTAAATAGATGAAACCCACTAGCATGAGTAGGAGTTGTTTGAGCCCTGTTGTGCCTACTCATTCATGTTTGTTTGTCATGCCTGCTACTGCTTAGAGTTGAGTCAGGTCTGATTCATCGGGGATGAATCAGAGGTGTGTGAACATGTCCTACTATGTGTGAGCTAAGTGTGTGAACACGATTTGGTAAAGGTAGCGGTGAGAGGCCATGTAGGAGTACATGGTGGGTTGTCTCATTGCAGCCGTCCTCAGGAACTGAGTTCTATGTTTGTGATCCATGATTCAGCTACTACCATACATTGGGCCCTGAAATATGACCCCGCTCGGCTTCTTATTCACCCTAGTCCTCTGTCCAGGAGTTGCAAGTAGTTTCTGGTGTTTGTAGTATGCTGGAGGCCGTGGACAGCGCTGACCGTAGGGGTGGGCTGTGATGCGGTAGGCACGTGGCCGGGTATACCGGGCGCCCGTTTGGTGTCACGGAACCCTGTTCACATCGTTTGGAGCTGTGAGCGAAACTCCGGCCGGATCTCCTCATGGATGGAACCCGAATAGGCGATAAACCTGGACTAGAGACTTGAGTGTTTAGGTAGGTCGTGGTCTACACCCACGTCGGCTTTCGCTTGAAGTCTGCCGAGCACATGTCGTGTGCAGACGCTAAGTGGTGGAAACATGTATGAAGAAGTACACCCCTGCAGGGTTAATATCATCTATTCGAATAGCCATGTCCGCGGTAAAGGACTTCTGGGTTGCTTATATCAGTTCATAGACAAGTGAAAGTGGATACTCTAAAATACGCAAGATAAGCGTGAGTGCTATGGATGGCGTTCTCGTAGGGAGACGGGAGCGGATCCATAGTGGTGTATTGATATGGTGAATATGTGGACTCGTGTGCGCCACCTCAAAAGAGTTACATTGCAGTCGTAGTTCAGGATAGCCACCGAGTCAAAGCTGGCTTGCTGCAGTTAAACCCCACCATCCCCTTGATGATAATGATGCATATATAGTTAGTTCTGATGTAAGTCTTGCTGGGTACATTTGTACTCACGTTTGCCTATTTTATGTTTTTGCAGAGAGACTTCAGTCTCACTAGTATTTCCGCGTGGTCTTCGACGTTTAGCTTGTTACCTCAGCTACGATCTTGTGCCTCGGCAGAATCTGGTAGATAGTCAGGCTTCTCAGCCTTTTTCAGTTATAGATGTCTGTACCCAGACATGATAGCTTCCGCATGTGCTTTGATTTGTATGCTCTGATTGTTGGGTCATGAGACCCATGTTTGTAATATCTCGCTCCTCGGAGCCTATTGAATAATTACTTGAGTTGTAGAGTCATGTTGTGATGCCATGTTGTATTTGCACATATCGAGCATATTGTGTGTATGTTGTTGAAATGCTTGGTATGTGTGGGATCTGGCTATCTAGTTGTTTATCCTTAGTAGCCTCTCTTACCGGGAAATGTCTCCTAGTGTTCCACTGAGCCATGGTAGCTTGCTGCTGCTCCGGAACACTTAGGCTGGCCGGCATGTGTCCTTCTTCGTTCCTGTGTCTGTCCCTTCGGGGAAATGTCACGCGATGAATACCGGAGTCCTGTTAGCCCGCTACAGCCCGGTTCACCGGAGTCCTGCTAGCCCAGTGCTACAGCCTGGATTCACTCGCTGATGACCGACACGTTCGATGCTGGGTCATGGATGCCTGTCCCAGTAAGTCTGTGCCACTTTGGGTTTACGACTAGCCATGTCAGCCCGGGCTCCTTATCATATGGATGCTAGCGACACTGTCATATACGTGTGCCAAAAGGCGCAAACGGTCCCGGGCTAAGGTAGGGCGACACCCATGGGAATACCGTGCGTGAGGCCGCAAAGTGATATGAGGTGTTACATGCTAGATCGATGTGGCATTGAGTCGGGGTCCTGACAGCGTTGGTATCAGAGCCAGACTGCCTGTAGGTTCTCCAAGCCAAACTGGTCGATGTTGAGTCTAGAAATTCTTTAGTTATATGTAGGGGAATTGTTTGTGGGTGGAACGTAATGCTCTTTTTACTCCTTATACCTTATGCCCTTCTGATCTGAGTCATCTTATCTTTCCTACGGGGATTAAGAACTAGGCTATCTCTTCTTGCTATTAGGACCACGTGTTACTAATCAGTAGACTTATAAGATTGTTGGATTGAGCCTCAGTTCAGTTTCTACCTTTGTATGTTAATTATTGATCTCGAGACCTTGATATTGTGCTTCTGAGTGGTTATGCCACCATTTTTGTGAATGTCTCAAGTCTTTTCTGAGCATTTACAGCCGTTATGCTGTCCGAGTCATTCCAGGTTTCTAAATAGTCTGATGCATTTGCAAAATCCTTTCCCTCTGGTTTCGATGCTCCTTTATGCCAGCTCAATCACACTAATTGTTGAGTTGAGGTATTCTACTGCCTCGACCTTTATGTTGGAATAATTATTATGACCCTAGGTGTCTCAGGGGATCATCTAGTGGTCTAGCCATGATTTGTGTCCTAGTGTGATGATTCTGGCCTTTATTCTCGAAAGCATTCCGTGATGCTACTTAGGAGTAGGTATTCTATTCCTGGGTTTTGAACCCGAGATTCATCCTACTTACATCATGTTGATAGTGTTGCTAGTTCCTTTAGGATAATAGTAACCTTTGCGATAGTCCTCGAGGTTCATGGTACATCCTTCTTCCAATTACCATGAATCATTCTTGGCAGGAGTTCTTCTGAACCAAAAGATGACAACAAGAGCGCTCTCGATGAGTTCTCCATGCTATATTGTGACTCTGCCAGCTCAACCTTTCTGCATGGGTTATCAGGAAGAATTATGTTGAACTTGGTTCGACATACTAATTTATGCATCCACAACTCAGAAAGTTATATGTTCCTTTGAGTTGTCCCTCTTTAGTTGTCTACTGACCTTCGTCTATCAATTGATAGTCAAGAGTATGCGTGCGTTCGTTTATCGATGCCTATTACTCTTGTGGTCCGTCAAGCCATTCTATCGCGGAATGACTAGGAGAAACAAACTCCAGTACCTCTTCCCTATCCAGGATTGGGTCAAAGAAGTTGTGCTCCGCAGATCAAATGCCAATCTAGCTTTTGGTTCTGTTCTACCTTGGAGTATTACCCCCTTTATGTCAGAATTGTCATGAGAACTGCACCAACTCTCATGAATTTTGACGTAGTGATACTTCTCACCATCATTAGTCATTCCTCGGCCCTCGTGTTGATGCAACCGGAATACCGACAAATGAATTGTGATGTGTGAAATCAATACTCCCAGCAACCTCGTTGCTTGGTAGTTAAAGGATAATAGTTTCATTCTTAGCGTGTTGGTTTTTGAATCATCCTTCTAAGACTGATCGTGCTACCTAGTCCTTATTTCGGTGCACCCTTCGATTGATGAGTTAGGATCTTGTCAAGTCCTCACTCATTTGATCATATCGTCTTGCCCTCAAAAGCGAGATTGTTCTCGAGCTTAGTAACATACCGGTGGTTCGTGATTTTCCGAATATCTTCTCGGAAGTATTACCAGGTTGTTCCCTGACTGTTATGTTGAGCTCGTGATCAAGTTGGTTTCTTGTGAACCACCTTCTCTCCAAGAATCGGTGTTAGATATCCCTGAGCTAGTTGGTTAAGCTAGACAACAACTTGGAGAGTTGGAAGATAAAAGCTTGCCTGACTTAGTTCGTTCCAAAGGGATATTCTTGTGTAGTGTGTGTTGAAGAAAGATGATATCTTCATCGATTGGTCCTTGTGATCAGTTGCTGGACCTATTGTCTTATCAATCCTTTGATTTGAGTGTGGGCTATCGTCAAGTCAAATCAGTACCAACGATGCTCGTAATGTTGTCTTACTCCTGGTTGATCCCTCGAGCATACACCATTATATCTTTTGGGTCTGACCAATGCTATCACTTGTTCACATAATTATGGAATTCCATTTACATGGAAATCTCGATGAGTTGTTGTTGAGCCCATCAGCAGCATTTTGTCTCTCCCATGAGTCATGTTGAACATCAACCTAGTGTTGGAAACTTGTGTAAGCATTTCTTCGTGTTTCGTTCATGAAGCATATGTTTGGATGAAGGTAGTGACTTTCTTTAATTCATGAGCATCTGATGCAAGTTGCCGTCGTGGATTCGAGAAAGTCAATGTTGCTTCCTTTGGAATCATTCCAAATCAGTCATGCACACGTGCGAAGAATTCTGTGGTTTGAAGACTTGCAACCTTCAATCTATATGTATCCCTAGCACACCAAGCCACTGATTGATTTGTTCAAGGAGAAGGAGTTCCTTCATAAGAGCTAATCCGGACTTATGTAAGGACTTCGATACCCTCGTTGATGGTTCCCCCTCCTGAACTCGGTAGTGTTTTATTATAAGACTACTATGTGGTCACGCTTGTCTGGGACAGCGTGTTCACATCTGTGTAGCAGAACCAGCTCATGTTTTGGAGCTCGCTATCGTAGTCCATTTCCCGAGAATCTCGCAACGTCATCTCGTCGATTCGTGTTGCAAACTTCCGTTTTTCTTCCTAGACTCGATGAGTCTGGAATATCCTGACACCAACCAGATCTGAATCTCAGGCAGATATGATGGTTGGAATATTTCCCAAGAATTATAATATTGGTCGCGCGATAACCGGTAAAGTGGATGTCGTGGCCAACACACCCAGCCGGAAGACCTGTTATTATAATATCTTGATTGATGAAGTTGGCCACCTCCCCATAGGGATTTCGTAGGGTTTACTCCCTAGTTGCCCCTATGGATTTCTGAGATCCCGAAGTCCGACCTTTTTACTTGATGTTCTAGATATCAAACCATATCTATGAATGGGTTACACTAGCACATCAAGGAGAACATTAGAAGCGGAGTGCTAAATGTCTCTCGGTCGATCATCCAGATTTTATTTCCTTGGCCTCGCTAAGGTGAAATCTGAGAAGGTGTTATCTTCCTTGCATCTGCATCCTCCATCACCCTTCAACATGGTAGTAAGTTGTTTTACCGGACCCTTGACACGGATGTTGGTAAAACCTTGATGATTATGGAATTGCTCAAGTTCTTGAGAGCATGCGCAAGTGCTAGGTTTGATCGTCGGCATTAACTGTATAGCGCTCTCAGTTTCCTCGGTTATGCTATAACCATTCCAATAGTGGAATAACTCTCTATTGTTGAGCTCTTCCCCAGTTATTAGAATCATTCCCAGCATTTGCATTTTGTTCCCAGCTTGCACCGCCAATGTGCCATTCTACCATGGGTCTCTTCCATTCTCGGTGGTAAGCAAATTCATCCATTACGTTGTCTTCAACAAGGTAATCCACATCATCCAAGTCCGAGTATGCCATTCTACTGACCCCCTCCAAACGATCGGTTGAGAATTGCCTTTGGTTTAAAGAGTTTCAATGATCTTTGAATCAAAGGTAATTCTTTTTGCCACTTAAGGGGATATATCTACGAGTCACGGTTCCTAAGTTGTCTCGTTGTGGTATCATGGCAACTCAACTCCTCGCTACGTTGACAATCGTTTACCACCTTTTTAAGTGTGAAATTGTTGTCTACCTAGTGAACCCTCATCAGCTGTTCCACTCCATCCCTCTAGAGGTGTGCTTCATCTCTCAGCTCGAGAGATGTTGCTACATCTCATTCCGAGAGTTAATCCTGAGTTGTTCGACCTTCGAGAAGATTGATCCTTCTAGAGTTCCCTTCTCCTCTCGTTGTCATGTTGGTTGGAGTTCCCAGAGCAAGACGTCGAGACAAGATGATGATCGAATCAAGGTTCTTATGAAGTGCAACCTGGATCGTGAAGATTGTGCTAGTTTGCGTTTCCCCTTCATCTTACCCTACGATTGAATCTCGGGACGAGATTCTTGTTTAGTGGGGGCGAGTTGTCACATCCCTAGCTTCTGGTGCTGCCTAGTGTTTGCATCATGTTTAAATTTCTGAAACTTGAACTGGGGAAATTTGGAAGCCTCAAAACTTAAATAAAAGAAGGGCAAAAACCCTAAAAATCTCATTCATTGCTCCAAAATGCTCTTCTTAAATGTTTGATAATTTTTGGTAAGGGTTCTGGTCCCAACCAAAATATTGAACATTTTTAAGGATTTATTTTTGGGACTTTGAATTTAAATCATTAGCTATTTGAATTTGAATTATATTCATATAACTAGAATATAATTTCAAATACCCCTGAAATATTTTATGAGCTTTTGGAAAAGTCCATATAGCAAAATAAAAATATTCAGAGGAGCTTTTGGCATTGTTTGAATTATTTTAAATTCAAACAGTGGCAAAAGATTAAATAAAAATAAAACAAACAGAACAATAAAACAGGAGAGAGAGGAAACCTACCTGGGCCACTTACCCGCAGCCTACCTGGCGCCACCAACCGGCCCAGCCGGCCCAGCCCATCTCCACCCCCTCCCCTGTCGTCTTCCTCCCTCGCCAGAAGGACAGAGGCGAGGCGTGGCGCGCGCCCGAGAGGCCTCGGCCACCTCCTGCTTCCTCCTCGACGCCCGGAGACGCCACGCACCTCCCTGCCTCTCTTCCTCACTCTCCCGCGTCCTCATCCTCTCCCCGGAACACTCTCCCCCCTCCTCTGTTCTCCTCACCCGAACGGAGCCGCCGCCACCGACGAGAGCCACCGTGGCTACCGGCCACCCCACGCCTCACCGACGCCCCAGGAAGCTCCGCCCCGACCCCCTCTTCCTCCCCACCGATCCACGGCCCTCCGGAAGCCCTGCAGCGTCGCCCTCAAGCTCGCCCCTAACCTTCGGCCGCCGGCGAACTTTCGAGGATTCGCGAGCTCCAGCCCCTCCCCGGCCTCGCCGTTGCCTCCACCAGATCCGCTGTGAGCTACTCTTCCATTCCCCCTCCTCCTCGCGCTCGTTCCCGTACTCTAGCCGCCCTAACCACCTTGCCGAGCGCTCCTCGCCGCCGGCCATGGCACCGCCGTGGCCACAGGTGTCTTAGCTCGCGTCTGAGCACGCCCTCGGGCTCGAGATGTTTCCCAGGAGCCGAAAACTCCCATCGGTTCGTCCGTAGCCGCACCATAGCGTCGTCTTAGGCGATGCCCGAGCTCCGGTCGCCGCCTCTCTCGCCGTAGTTGCCGCTACCGGCCACCCCAGCCGCGGCCACAGCCACCGCTGGACGCGCCGCGTCGCGGACGTTCTAATGAGCCAAACCGCGCGCCAAACCATCGCCCCTAGCTCAAATCCGAGCCGCGCCGCCGTGCGGAATGGTCGCCGCCGGCGATACTCCGGCGACTGCCGACGGGGCACGCTTAATTAGTGTTAATGGCCCCACTAATTAAACCCACAGCCACTGACAGTGGGCCCCACCCCTGGTCAAACCCCAGCCAGCGCTGGGTTTGACCGGGATTAGCTCCTGTGTCACTGACGTGTGGCCCCCACACGTCAGGTTTGACCTGGGGCGCCCAGTTGACCCTGCTGACGTCACTGTGACGTGGTGCTGACGCCATAATCATTTCTGGATTTAATATTATTCAGGAAATTCCAGAAAATGCCTAAAACTTCTAAAATTCATAGAAATTCAACCGTAACTCCAAATTAAATAATTTATATATGAAAAATTATCAGAAAAATTCAAGGAATCCATCTGTACCACTTTCATGCATGTTAGAACAACTTATAGCTGCTGTTTAGCACAAATCAATTAAATGGCATTTGAATAATCACATATGGAGTTTGAATTTGAATCTTGTATTCAAACCAACTTCATTTAATCTGTTGCTAGTTGCATTAGCCCAAAACACATTCATTTTGCCATGTCATGATCATGCATCATATTGTGCATTGCATTGATTGTGTTCCCTTCTGTGTTGCCGGTATTTGTCCCCTCTCGATAGACGTGATACCGATGATGTGATCGTTGACACTGATGAAGACTCAATGTTATCTTCAGAAGTGCCAGGCAAGCAAACCCCCTTGTTCATTCCGATACAATCCCACTCTCTCGCTCCTGCTCTCTTTTACTGCATTAGGACAACAACGATTCATCTGTTACTTGCTGCGGTAGCTGAACCCCTTTATCCTTTGCATGACCTGTCATTCCACAGTAAATAGATGAAACCCACTAGTATGAGTAGGAGTTGTTTGAGCCCTGTTGTGCCTACTCATTCATGTTTGTTTGTCATGCCTGCTACTGCTTAGAGTTGAGTCAGGTCTGATTCATCGGGGATGAATCAGAGGTGTGTGAACATGTCCTACTATGTGTGAGCTAAGTGTGTGAACACGATTTGGTAAAAGGTATCGGTGAGAGGCCATGTAGGAGTACATGGTGGGTTGTCTCATTGAAGCCGTCCCTAGGAACTGAGTTCTGTGTTTGTGATCCATGATTCAGCTACTACCATACATTGGGCCCTGAAATATGACCCCGCTCGACTTCTTATTCACCCTTGTCCTCTGTCCAGGAGTTGCAAGTAGTTTCTGGTGTTTGTAGTATGCTGGAGGCCGTGGACAGCGCTGACCGTAGGGGTGGGCTGTGATGCGGTAGGCACGTGGCCGGGTATACCGGGCGCCCGTTTGGTGTCACGGAACCCTGTTCACATCGTTTGGGGCTGTGAGCGAAACTCCGGCCGGATCTCCTCATGGATGGAACCCGAATAGGCGATAAACCTGGACTAGAGACTTGAGTGTTTAGGTAGGTCGTGGTCTACACCCACGTCGGCTTTCGCTTGAAGTCTGCCGAGCACATGTCGTGTGCAGACGCTAAGTGGTGGAAACATGTATGAAGAAGTACACCCCTGCAGGGTTAATATCATCTATTCGAATAGCCGTGTCCGCGGTAAAGGACTTCTGGGTTGCTTATATCAGTTCATAGACAAGTGAAAGTGGATACTCTAAAATACGCAAGATAAGCGTGAGTGCTATGGATGGCGTTCTCGTAGGGAGACGGGAGCGGATCCATAGTGGTGTATTGATATGGTGAATATGTGGACTCGTGTGCGCCACCTCAAAAGAGTTACATTGCAGTCGTAGTTCAGGATAGCCACCGAGTCAAAGCTGGCTTGCTGCAGTTAAACCCCACCATCCCCTTGATGATAATGATGCATATATAGTTAGTTCTGATGTAAGTCTTGCTGGGTACATTTGTACTCACGTTTGCCTATTTTATGTTTTTGCAGAGAGACTTCAGTCTCACTAGTATTTCCGCGTGGTCTTCGACGTTTAGCTTGTTACCTCAGCTACGATCTTGTGCCCTCGGCAGGATCTGGTAGATAGTCAGGCTTCTCAGCCTTTTTCATTTATAGATGTCTGTACTCAGACATGATAGCTTCCGCTTGTGCTTTGACTTGTATGCTCTGATTGTTGGGTCATGAGACCCATGTTTGTAATATCTCGCTCCTCGGAGCCTATTGAATAAATTACTTGAGTCGTAGAGTCATGTTGTGATGCCATGTTGTATTTGCACATATCGAGCATATTGTGTGTATGTTATTGAAATGCTTGGTATGTGTGGGATCTGACTATCTAGTTGTTTATCCTTAGTAGCCTCTCTTACCGGGAAATGTCTCCTAGTGTTTCCACCGAGCCATGGTAGCTTGCTACTGCTCCGGAACACTTAGGCTGGCCGGCATGTGTCCTTCTTCGTTCCTGTGTCTGTCCCTTCGGGGAAATGTCACGCGATGAATACCGGAGTCCTGTTAGCCCGCTACAGCCCGGTTCACCGGAGTCCTGCTAGCCCAGTGCTACAGCCTGGATTCACTCGCTGATGACCGACACGTTCGATGCTGGGTCATGGATGCCTGTCCCTGTAAGTCTGTGCCACTTTGGGTTTACGACTAGCCATGTCAGCCCGGGCTCCTTATCATATGGATGCTAGCGACACTGTCATATACGTGTGCCAAAAGGCGCAAACGGTCCCGGGCTAAGGTAGGGCGACACCCGTGGGAATACCGTGCGTGAGGCCGCAAAGTGATATGAGGTGTTACATGCTAGATCGATGTGGCATTGAGTCGGGGTCCTGACAAAGATCCGCCGGCGTGCATGTCTTCGCCTCATCCCGCTTCCAGGCACCGGGGACGTTCTACTCGCTCCCACCATGATAAGCCATCCTTTGGCATATGTCGTATCCAACCCCCGACATCCCCCTCCTAGCTGGGACCCAGTATAATGGGCCTACTAAGTTGACGGGGATGGAGGGCTTTGTCAACTTAGTTAATATGCATGATTCTAGCTCCAGTGACCGTACGATGTCCATCCAACGGTCGTAGTGCTTCTTCAACCTCTGGTCTTCTTGCTCCAGCCGCCCAAAGTAGCGCCGGTCGTGCCGCCTGCTCCTGTCTCCTGTGGCCGGCTGTGCTGCCGCGGAGGACTCACCGCCCCCATACTACTCCCACCACTGGCCAGTCCATCCCTCCACTCACCCACACCCCCTGTTATTCTGCGGCAACGGCAGCCTCCCACTGCAGCCGAACCAGTGAACCCCTCGTACTCCTATCAGCGTGGGCATCCACTGCCGCGTCTTCCCCGGATCCGCGTCGTCCACCGCCCTGGTGCTCTTGGTGCGGTGTGGTCAATGTGGTCAACGACCGACTTCCATCAGAAGTGTACTGTACGTGGAGAGGCTGACAGCTGGGTCCACGGAAGCCGCAAGGAAGTGCCTCCTTATTATGCGGAAAATAATTATTCCTCCACCTGACAGCAGGGACCCACCGGACGGGCCACCGTATTTCATGAAAAAAACGTTCCCCTTGACTGATGGGACTCACCGGTCGGGCCACCGTATTTCGCGAAAAAAACATTCCCCCCGTTGTCATCTCAGACCCACCGGAAGTGCCTCCTTATTACGCGCAAAATAATTATTCCTCCACCTGACAGTAGGGACTGACCGGACGGGCCACCATATTTCGCAAAAAAAATGTTTCCCCCCTGACTGCTGGGACCCACCAGTTACATCTTTCTACGCAAGGGAGTATGTCCGGGCAAAAAAAAGAAAAACGATTCGCCCCACTAACTACTGGGACCCACCATCTACATCTTCGCACGCAAGGAAGTGTCTGACAGTCGGGACCCACCTGGTCAAAGCGTACATAGCATTGTCATTCTGGTCGTGAACGTGTACGTACATACTGGTCGATGTAGAGGTGCGCACGTGTCGTAGTAAAGGCGCGCATGTAGCATGTACGCGTAGGTATAGCGGCCAATGTGCAAGAAAGAAAATACGGCCACATATGTACATATGGGCGAGGTCTCGAACACCCACTCACGCATACGTACGGCCAGGGCTCGTGTACATGGCTGTGTCGGAACAGAGAAACAACATCGTCGTCGTGTTCACGGGGAGCCAACCGGCTGGGTCAGAACGGAATGCGTCGTCGTGTTCATCGGGAGGGCTTGGACGGAACATCTGATGGAAACGAGGCCTGGCGTACCGCAGAACTGAGGAAACGGCCTTGTGTTTGACCGGCCACGTTTGAAACGAGATCCTGTTCATCAGGAGGGATCTGGTGTACCGCAAAACGGAGGAAACGGACTTGTGTTGGACCTCCTACAGTCGATATGGGGTCCTTTTGATCGGGAGGGGTGTGGCATACCGCAAAATGGAGGAAACATACTTGTGTTGGAGCGCTACGGTTGAACCGGGAGTCCTGTTCATCGGGAGGGGTGTGGCGTACAGCAAAATGGGACTCCACGGGATACTGTTCATCTCCACCGTCGACCTCCTCCAGCCTCCACGGGCTACTGTTCATCCACCATCGACCTCCTCAAGCCTCCACCTGCGACTGTTCATCCACGGGCTCCTGTTCATCCAGCCTCCACCGCGCGCTACTCCACCGGCTACTGTTCAACCACCCCTGTCCACGGGCTCCTGTTCAACCACCCCTCCATGGGCTCCTGTTCAAACACCCCTCCACAGGCTACTGTTCATCCACCCCTCCACCATCTACTGTTCATCCAGCCCTCCACGGGGTCGTCCTATTCATCCAGTCCTCCGCGGGATCCTGTTCATCCAGCCCCAACCGGCTCGATCGATCGGGGTCCTATTCATCCAGAGGTAACACCATGGGGTTCTGTTCATCCACCCCCACCGGGAACTGTTTATCCAACACCCTGCAACACTCACTGTTCATCCAGAGGCAGCACCGACCGGCTTCAGTTAGCAGCAGTAGCGAAGGAATCGCTCAATCGGGTTCAATTGACAGCCATCGATCGATCGCTCGGGTTCAGTAACGCGTAGCCTGCAGTGCAATCGCTCGGGTTCAGTATAGGCGAACGCCTTGCTCGGGTTCAGTTACATCCCAACGCCTCGCACCCACGCGCGTATGTGTACAAGAGAAACGCGCACCACTCGGCCCCGACCACCCACCATAACTGGGAACACCCTGATATTTTCCTCTCCCTCGATTCTACCACGATTTTTCCCGTCATGGACGGCCCAAAAAATGTCATGCAGTTGCGTCTCCGGCCCGCCCAGGACGAAAAGCCCATTTTCTGTCATGATTTTTTGTCATAGAAGTAGGAGCCCACCACATCTATGATGATACCGGTTTTTGTCACAATTATAGTCATGGAAGTGTCATAAGTATGACATAAAAAAAATTCATTCGGCGCAAAATGTCATGGATGTGTCTTTTTTTGTAGTGCTTGCCCTTATAAACTCCTAGGTTCAACTCCACAATCCTATCGGAGGCTCCCACGTGACACCTAACGAATCTAGGAGACACCACTCTCCAAAAGGTAATAGATGGTGTGTTGTTGATGAACTCCTTGCTATTGTGCTTCAAATGATAGTCTCCCCAACACTCAACTCACTTTCATAGGATTGGATTTGGTGGAAAGCTGATTTGAGTGGAAAGCAACTTGGGGAAGGCTGGAGATCAAGATTCATATGGTAGGAATGGAATATCTTGGTCTCAACACATGAGTAGGTGGCTCTCTCTCATAAAATGGATAGTGGAAGTGTAAGCATAATCTGATGGCTTCCCTCACGAATGACGAGAGGGTGGAGGTGTATATATAGCCTCCACACAAAATCTAACAGTTACACACATTACACCAAACTCGGTTGGACCGGATCAAAAATCTCGGTTGGACCGATTCAATTCATATGTGACCGTTAGACAATTTTGATGGGACCGACATGCATCTCGGTAGGACCGATATCTTTAGGGTTAGGGCATAACGTAATCTCGGTTGGACCAATTACACAAACTCGATGGGACCGACTTTGGTAATAAGCTAACTAGAGAGTTGGTCAGGCAAACTCGGTGGGACCGATTCGCTCGTCTCGGTGGGACCGAAGCGTTACGAAAAGGAAACAGAGAGTTTGCATTGCAGACTTGGTGGGACCGATCACGTATTTCGGTTTGACCGAAATGTTACAAAGGGAAACAGAGAGTTTGCAATCCCATCTCGGTGAGACCGAGATCCCTATCGGTGAGACCGAAAATACTAGGGTTTCTGGCAGTGGCTATGTCAACTGAACTCGGTGGCGTCGGATAGATCAAATCGGTGGGGCCGAGTTTGACTTTAGGTTTGGGACATATGTGGATATGAGAAAGTGGTTGAGGGCTTTGGAGCATATCACTAAGCACTTTGAGCAAGCAAGCCATTAAGCAACACCTCATCCCCTTTTAATAGTATTGGCTTTCCTATAGACTCAATGTGATCTTGGATCACTGAAAATAGAAAATGTAGAGTCCTGAGCTTTGGGCTTGATCCAATCCTTTGTCCTTAGGATCTAGAAGGGGTTCCACATCCTCTTGTCCATGCCACTCCACTGTTGAACTTATCTGAAATATAATAGATAAAAGAGTTAGTCCAACAAGAGATATGTTGTCATGAATTACCAAAATCACCCAGGAAGCACTTGTGCTTTCAATCTCCCCCTTTTTGGTAATTGATGACAACATACATCAAAGCTTTAGATAGAGATATAGAGAAAAGCAAGTAAAGCTTTGGAAGGACATGTAACATGCATAGGCTCCCCCTACATGTATGCGATCATGTGAATATGGTACATAAGATCAAGTGAGTGCATAAACATGATAGAGCAAGCAATGAGTTACATGTATCTTGGCTATATGCATCAGAGAAAATGATGTGAATTATGGGAAATGTACCTTCATGCTCATGAGTCCTTCTTGCAAACAATATGTACAACAGCAAGAGATCTTCATGCACATGAGTGTGATGCATATACTTACCTTGTGGTCTTGAACTAGCTTTGGAAGAGATGAACCTGAGTAAACAAGGTTAGACAACACAGCGACATCTACTAAGCAGAGCAAGAGCAGTAAACCACAGGAGTGCCAAGATTTGGGATGACATGTGTAGAGTGAGTACTAGGTACTCTCTTTGAGTGTATACATGTCCCCAAAGGTAAAGATATGCAAGGAATTTGAAGATTTTCTTCCCTTATAGGTCTTGCTCCCCCTGAATCTTATAATGGATATTGGGAGAAGATATGGAAAACAAAATCAGAGCAAAGCAAAGATAAAACACAATATGAGCATGTCTTTCCCCTCTAAAGACATGCAACTTCTCTCCTCTTTTATTATTAAGCAACTGGGGTCTTTTTCTTAAAAAGAATGTCTCTCTCCCCCTGTTGCTCTCTCTCACTGTTGGAGTAATTAAGCTTTGATGTGAACCCTCTCTCCCCCTTTGACATCAATTTCCAAGAAGGGTCTTCTGGAGTGTGAGTCAAAATAGGTTTGGTCCTTGAGTCACAGAGCAAAGCAGCACATAGAGTATGATGCTGGTAGAGGATAAGGATCATCGAGTGGAGCTGGATCAAGATGCAGAATGCAAGTGACTAAGTGATTTCACAGCACTGAAATCGGTTACACCGAGTTGATTATTTTGGTGGCACCAAAAAGTTTCGGTTTAACTGAAAGAAGCAAACCGGTTTGTCCGAGTTCATCACAGAGAGAACACTAGTTACCTCAGCTCACTAAGCAAGTACGATCTCACATGGATTTGCAATGAATTAGGATGCAGAGAAATGCAAAACAGAAAACAAAAGAAAAGAAATATAGATGAAGTTTTTTTTGAAAGGGGAACAAATATGCATGAGACAAAATTGTAACGGCCACGATGCGGCTATATCTCCCATGTGTCGAAGCACGACTTAGAGGCATAACCGCATGGTGGTTTTGTTGCAAGAAGGGTCATCTTCACACAATCCCATGTAATGAACAAGAATGGGATAAAGAGAGTTGGCTTACAATCGCCACTTCACACAATACATAAATAAATTCATACATCATCCAAAATACACTCATAGACCGGCTACGGTCAAATCCAAATGAAAAGAAGACAACCCCAAATGCTAGATCCCCGATCATCCCGACTGGGCTCCACTACTGATCATCTAGAAACGAAACATAGTAACGACCAAGGTCCTCATCAAACTCCCACTTCAGCTCAGTTGCGCCACTTGCGCTGGTTTCCTCGGCACCTGCATCTGTTTTGGTAGAATCTGTGAGCCACAGGGACTCAGCAATCTCACACCCATGAGATCAAGACTATTTAATCTCATAGGTAGGAAAAGGGGTAATCTGGTGGAGCTGCAGCAAGCACTAAGCATATATGGTGGCTAACATACGCAAGTGAGAGCGAGAAGAGAAGCAACGCGTCAGTCGAGAAGCTAGAAGTGATCAAGAAGTGGTCCTGAAACTACTTACGTTCATACATAACCCAAACCGTGTTCACTTCCCGGACTCCGCCGAGAAGAGACCATCACGGCTACACACACGGTTGATGCATTTTAATGAAGTCAAGTGTCAAGTTTTCTACAACCGGACATTAACAAATTCCCATCTGCCTCATAACCGCGGGCACGGCTTTCGAAAGATAATATAGCCTGCAGGGGTGTCCCAACTTAGCCCATCATAAGCTCTCATGGTCAACGAAGAATATACCTTCTCCCGAGAAGACCTGATCAGTCTCGGAATCCCGGTTCGCAAGACATTTTGACAATGGTAAAACAAGACCAGCAAGACCACCCGACTGTGCCGACAAATCCCGATAGGAGCTGCACATATCTCGTTCTCAGGGCACAAGGATGAGCAGTCCGTACAACTAAAACCAGACTTCGAGTTTCCCCGAGGTGGCACTGCAAAGGGCTCTAGTTTGGACCAACACTCGGAGGAGCACTGGCCTAGGGGGGTAAATAAAGATGACCCTCGGGCTCGCGAAAACCCAAGGGAAAAAGGCTTAAGTGGTAAATGGTAAAACCAAGTTTGGGCCTTGCTGGAGGAGTTTTATTCAAAGCGAACTGTCAAGGGGGTCCCATAAATCACCCAACCGCGTAAGGAACGCAAAATCTAGGAACATAACACTGGTATGACGGAAACTAGGGCGGCAAGAGTGGAACAAGACACCAGGCATAAGGCCAAGCCTTCCACCCTTTACCAAGTATATAAGGTGCATTAATTAAATAGGAGATATTGTGATATCCCAAAATATCCATTTTCTGACCAGGAACAAACTTCATCTTCACCTGCAACTAGCAACGCTATAAGAGGGGCTGAGCAAAAGCGGTGACATAGCCAAACAACGGTTTGCTAGGAAAGGATGGTTAGAGGCTTGACATGGCAATATGGGAGGCATGATAAACAAATGGCAGGTAGAGCTAACATAGCGATAGAGTGAGCCACTAGCAAAGCAAAGATATAAGTGATATCGAAGGTATGGTCATCTTGCCTGCAAAGCTCTCAGAGTTGTCGAACGCTTGATCCTCGTTAGCGTTCTCAACAGGTTCCTCGTGCATGTACTCGTCTCCTGGCTCTACCCAAAGCAAGAACACAAGCAATGGAACCACAATCAATCATGGTGCAATGCACAAGCAACATGATGCAATACATGTCATGATATGCGAGATGTGATATGCAATGCGTATGCATGCTCCGGACGAAAAATGATGAACAAGGCATCAACTTGGCAAACCAAGTATGCCGCTGGAAAGATGAGATGATTTCGGTTGAAATCGATATAAAGATCACCGGAAATGGATGCACGGTTTACAAATGGCAAGCAAAACAAGAATGACACAAATCTGCGATTAACAACACAATGCTACTTGGCATGCAACAAGAAACTATGCTACAGCACCCCAACATAATAACAAAGCATATGGCAGTGAGCTACAGGATATGCTTGACAAAAGAGGAACACTGAGCTACGGCTAAATCACACCATAACAGGTTCAAACAAGCATGGCAAAAGTACAAAAGAAATCAGCTTGGACATGGCATAAACAGCATCAGGTAGCAATGTTCAGAGCAATTAATCAACATGCTACAGGAACTTATAATATCCAAACAAGACATGGCATGATTCTACTCAAAGCATAGAACAAAAGTTCCTTACTGACCATGAGCCAAAAAGGATCAGAAAATATGATGGCACCCATGTAAACATAGCAAGTTTCGTTAACAGATTCAGCAAACAGAGCATGGCATTGACAGAATTATGAAGGCATCTTCGCGAGTTCGGTTCAGTCACCACAAGTCATTGCATGACAAGATAAGAATAGCATCAGCAAGAAGACATGTTTGTGAATTTAACCATGGCAAGAACAAGTTCATAGCATGCAAGGATCAACTACAACAACCTTGGCAAAATTGAATAACATGTAAACAATCTGCCAGGAAACATTTTATATCAAAAGTAGAGCACGAAAATTACATGCTAGACTACTCCATAATTGCAAACAGGGGCAATAATGGATAGAGCATAACCATATGTTCAAATCATCCTTACTGAAGTATCTCAAAATAAGCATGGATCTCTGTGTAGCATCAAGTTTACATGGCATCAAAATAACAACAGAACAGGGACTAAAATCAGCAACATCACGAAGCCTAGTTTGCATGCTTGTGCTAGTCACCACATTGATCACAAAAATACATGGTAAGCACCTCTGTAAATATGGCATGGCATAGTACAAAACACATGTAGAGCTCATGCCCATAAGATGCATACAATAAATGTAGCAAAAATGACAAATGCCCACAATCTGTTAAGAAACAGAAACTAACATTATATAGCACTCTTTCATCAGAGATTTGGGCATCTATATGACCTCCAATGAACATGGCCCAATGGAACAAAATGAAGAGCACATCCTGATGAACATTTTGATATATTATGCACATGAAACGGAGCTACGATGACGGAGTTATGATGCGATGAACATGTCATAAAATTATGTAGACTTAGTGAGAAAAAAGAAGTCAACCTAGGTTCCAGATCTGGATATGGGCACGGAAGCCGAGGTACACTGGAGACTCGCCGGAGTTGGTGCGAGGGGAGGAAGACGGCCGGAGGTGGGGTCGGGGCCGGCCGGGCGCGGCGGCCGGCGGCGGAGGCTGGGGCGCGGCGCCGGGCGTGCAGCGGCGAATGGGGGCGGCGGCCAGCGGGGAGCTCGCGGCCGGCGGCAGCGAAGCCTAGCGGACGGTGGCGCGGAGGAGGGACGGGCGGCGGAGGAGCGCGGGGGCGCAGGACGGCGAGGAGTGGGCCGCGGGGGCCCGCGCGGCTGCGGGCTGGCGGGCCGGCGGCGGCGCACGGGTGCCGGGGCCATGTGGCGGGGGCTGGTTCGGGTGGCGGTGGGCAGACGCGTCCGGCGCCGGGCGAACGTCTCCAGCACGTGGAGGAAGGGGAGACTAGGGTTTTTGCCCGAAAATTGGACTGGGAGGACATATTTATAGGTAGGAGGAGTTTGGAGAGTCCAAATGAGGTGTAGTTTTCGCCCACACGATCGTGATCCGACGATGGAGAGCATGGAAGTGACTTAGATGGGTTATTGGGCTGTTTTGGTGGGGTGTTGGGCTGCAACCCAAAAGAGGCCTTTGCGATTATGCGGTTAATCGTTGGAGTATCAAACGAGCTCCAAATGGCACGAAACTTGACAGGCGGTCTACCGGTGGTATACCAAGGCCACTTGGCAAGCCTTGGTCCATTCCGAGAACGTTTAACTCCTGCACATGAAAAGAGACAAGAGGGGTGCGCTAGTGCATTTGGGAGTGTCGGAATGCAAAACGGACAACGGGGAAGATGCTCGGATGCATGAGACGAACACGTATGCAAATGAGATGCACATGATGACATGATATGAGATGCATGACATGACCAAAATGCAAAACAAAAGACAAAAATCAACCAGGGAGGGAATCTCATAACACATAGCCGAAAATGGCAAGAGTTGGAGTTACAAAGATGGAATGTTACATCCGGGGTGTTACAACACTCCACCACTACAAGAGGATCCCTTCCCGAGATCTAGGACTGAAAGAACTCCAGATATTCGGAAGGGAGGTGATCCTCGCGCTCCCAGGTGGCTACTCGGTCGGAATGATGTGACCACTTCACTTTCAGGAATTTGATAGACTTGTTGCGAGTCTTGCGCTCGGTTTCTTCAAGAATAGCAATGGGGTGCTCATGATAAGAGAGATCTTCTTGGAGGTCGATTTCTTCGAAGTTGATAGTGCGCTCAGGAGTCTTGAAGCACTTGCGAAGCTGTGACACGTGAAACACATCGTGCACGTTTGCAAAGTTGGACGGAAGCTCAAGTTGATAGGCGAGGTCGCCTCTTTTACCAATGATCTTTAAAGGACCCACGTATCTAGGGGAAAGCTTCCCTTTGATACCGAAGCGACGAGTGCCTTTCATTGGAGAGACGCGGAGCTAGACATGGTCTCCGATTTCAAAAGCCACATCACGGTGCTTGTCATCATAATAGCTCTTCTGGCGCGATTGCGCGGCTTTGAGATTCTCACGAATGACTTTGCACATTTCTTCGGCTTCTGTGATCAAGTCGTTGCCAAGAAGTTGGCGTTCACCTGTCTCGGACCAATTGAGAGGAGTACGACACTTTGTGCCATAGGGAATTTCGAATGGGGCCTTGCCCGAACTCGCTTGGAAGCTGTTGTTGTAGGAGAACTCGGCATATGGAAGACAATCTTCCCACTTCATACCGAAGGAAATGACACAAGCCGTGAGCATGTCTTCGAGGATTTGATTGACTCGCTCGACTTGGCCACTTGTTTGAGGATGGAAAGCTGTGCTGAAACGAATGTTGGTGCCCATGGCCTTCTGAAAGGAGTCCCAGAACTTAGAAGTGAAGATGCTTCCACGATCTGAAGATATCAGTTGTGGAATACCGTGCAAGGAGACAATTCTGGATGTGTATAGCTCTGCCAGCTGAGCTGCTGTGATAGATTCTTTGATAGGAAGGAAAATGAGCCACTTTAGTAAGCTTGTCAATGACAACGAAGATAGCATCATTTCCACGCTTGGACTTAGGAAAACCAGTCACGAAGTCCATCTCGATATGGTCAAACTTCCATTCCGGAATAGCAAGAGGTTGGAGGAGACCAGCTGGTCGTTGGTGTTCTGCTTTCACCCTTCTGCAGACATCACATTCATTCACGAATTGAGCAATTTCTCGCTTCATTCGAGTCCACCAATACGACTGCTTGAGGTCATGGTACATCTTCGTACTTCCAGGATGAATGGATAGGAGGGAATTGTGTGCCTCGTTCATGACGACTTTTCTCAGATCGCCTTTAGGAACCACAATTCGATCCTCGAAGAAAAGAGTATCTTTGTCATCCAAGCGATAGCACTTGTATTTGGAAATGCCCTTGTCAATACCACGTTTCACCTTCTTCACCATGGTATCCAGGAGTTGTGCCTCACGAATTTGATCTTCCAAAGTAGGAGAGACTATGAGGTTGGCAAGAAAGCCTTGAGGAACAACTTGAAGATTCAGCTTGCGGAAAGCTTCACAAAGATCCGGTTGAAATGGCTTGAGAATTAGACTGTTGCAATAAGCCTTTCTGCTCAGAGCATCTGCAATCACATTCGCCTTGCCAGGAGTATATTCAATACTTGGATTGTACTCTTGAATCATTTCGACCCATCGAGTTTGCCTGAGGTTGAGGTTGGGTTGAGTGAAGATATACTTGAGGCTCTTGTGATCGGTGAAAATGTCCACTTGCCTTCCCAATAAGAGATGTCTCCATGTTATCAATGCATGGACAACTGCCGCCAACTCAAGATCGTGAGTGGGGTAGTTCTTTTCGTTGGGCTTCAACTGACGAGAGGTATAGGCCACAACTTTCTTCTCTTGCATTAACACAGCACCGAGACCTTGAAGAGAAGCATCACAGAAAACTTCGAATGGCTTGGATTCATCAGGAGGAGTCAAGACAGGAGCTGTGACTAGCTTCTCTTTGAGGGTGTTGAAAGCAACGTCACACTCAGGCGTCCAGACATACTTGACATGCTTCTGGAGGAGGTTGGAAAGAGGCTTTGCAATCTTAGAGAAGTTCTCAACGAATCTTCGGCAATAGCTTGCAAGACCAAGAAAACTGCGGAGCTGCTTGACATTCTGAGAAGGTTCCCAATTCACAACTACACACACCTTCGCGGGATTAACAGCAATGCCCTTGACGGAGATGATATGACCAAGGTAAAGAACTTCATCAAGCCAGAACTCACATTTGGAAAACTTCGCATAGAATTGATACTCTCTGAGCTTGTCGAGCACCAATCGCAAATGTTTGGCATGATCCTTCTTATTCTTGGAGAAGACCAAGATATCATCGAGATACACCAAGACGAATTCATTGGTGTAGGGGTTGAAGATAAAGTTCATCATTCGAGAGAATGTTGGAGGAGCATTGACAACACCGAAAGACATGACAATATATTCATAAGAACCAAAGCTTGTTCTGAATGCTGTCTTGGGAATATCTTGTTCACGAATGCGAATCTGATGATAACCCATACGAAGGTCAAGCTTGGAGAATACTTTAGCACCTTTGAGTTGCTCGAAAAGCTCATTGATGTTGGGAACTGGATACTTGTTCTTTATTGTCTTCTTGTTCAATGGACGGTAATCGACGCAAAGTCGGTCCGTGCCATCCTTCTTCTAGACAAAAAGAACTCCACAACCCCATGGAGATGAACTCGGTCTGATCAAACCCAGACGCTCTTGTTCATCGAGCTGTTTCTTCAATTCCTTCAGCTCCTTGGGTCCAAGCTTGTATGGACGCTTGCAAACAGGTTCAATTCCAGGCTCAAGATCAATAACGAACTCGATTGGCCGATGCGGAGGCATACCCGGAAGCTCTTCTGGAAAGACATCTTGGTACTCACAAACGACTGGAATTTGAGAAATAGCATCCAACTCGCCCTTCTCATTAAGAGAAAACAACCGAATGGTTTCATCACGAGCGTCATAGATGATAACATCCTCAGAAGAGTGTGTTAATTGAATCTGCCTGGCAGCACAATCAAGTTGAGCCTTGTGCTTAGAAAGCCAGTCCATCCCGAGAATTAGATCAATATCCGAATCACCAAGAACAACAGGAGAAGACAGAAATTTATAGTCGCCCATCTTGATAACGGAATCCGGAACGAAAGCTCGAGAAGTCATTTACCGAGCCGGGGAAACAATAGACAAAGAACTCGGCAATACTTGAGTAACCAAATCATGCATAGCCACAAAAGTTCTTGAAATGAAAGAATGCGATGCACCAATATCAAATAAGACTTTTGCAGGAATATCATTAACTGAGAGATTACCCATTATCACATCAGAAAAATCCTCTGCTTGCGCTGCATTCATCATATTCACCTTTGCATGCTTTGGATTATGCTTGACCACTGCATTGCTTGAAGATCTCACAGGAGGAGGAGGAGGAAGGCACCTTTGGTTGAAACACTTGTTCGCGTAGTGACCTTTCTGCTGGCACTTGTTGCAAGTCACTTCTGAGATCGGACGATGATAAGGAGCATTTGACCTTGGAGCTTGAGGCTGACACTTGTTCTGATAGCCTGGGTTGGGTGGGTGGGAAGATCCACGACCACCTGAGTTCTTCTGCTGGTAAGGCTGACGAAGCGGAGGAGGAGGAAGGTAGAACTTCTGCTGCTTAGCTGCCACTTGTGAGGAAGAAGAAGA
Organism: Triticum aestivum; assembly: GCF_018294505.1. Taxonomy (NCBI): domain Eukaryota; kingdom Viridiplantae; phylum Streptophyta; class Magnoliopsida; order Poales; family Poaceae; genus Triticum; species Triticum aestivum. Next base: position 125,381,837 of record NC_057810.1, on the reverse strand, counting down.
TTGGACTGCATCCCTGATTCTCTTCTTAGAAGCCTCACACTTGAGCTGAGCACCTTCTTGCTTGAGTGCCATATTGTAGAATTGATCAAACAGAGTAGGCTCAACAAGAACGAGAGCTAACTGCAGATCCTCTCTGAGGCCACCTCTGAATTGATAAATCATACTCTTCTCATCAGGAACGTCTTGTTTAGCGAAGCGAGCAAGTTTCTGAAACTGCTTGTTGTATTCGTACACTGACATGTTGCCTTGCTTGAGATTGCGGAACTCCTCACGCTTGCTCTCAACAACACTAGTAGGAATGTGGTGAGCTTTAAAGTCCCGACAAAAAGTCAGTCCAAGTAATCACTCGACCTCCTCTGGAATCCTTGTATTGCTGGAACCAATCAGCTGCTTGATCCTTGAGCTGAAAAGAAGCGCACTTGACGTAGTCCTCAGGCCTGACATTGCTACATTCAAAATGCTTGTTGATATCCACGAGCCAATCATCGGCGTCTGTGGCCTCGGCACAGTAGCTGAAAGACTTCGGCTGATTTGCCAGGAACTGGTTGAGGGTAGGAAATTGAGGCTGATGGTTGAACTGCCCTTGACCTTGATTCCCTTGGTTGCCTTGGCCTTGGTTGCGCTCTTGCATGAGCTGAATCATCATCTGAGCATTGGCGTTTGTGGCTGCCATCAAAGCTTGCCATGCCTCCGGAGGCGGAGGTGGAGGTGGAGGGTTCGCCTGACTCCCATCATTGCGTTCCGGATTCTGACGCGTTGGCGGAGCCATCCTGAAGAGGGTGACATCCGTTAGCATCTTGATAGACAGATAGACAAGTTGAATCAACGGATAGAAATTGCAACATATAGTCTTCACAATAAACATTCGAACAAGGATGAACGAATGAATTCCCAAAGCTAACATCACACATCCATTAAGGTGAGAAGCCACTTGATAAGAGATTGATGAATGAAATAAACAAGGTACAACTGGAACAAATAAGTGGTAAGGATTACCCAATCACAAACCAAATATCTGCGGGAAGAAATGCTAGAGCTACTTGAATCCCACCTATAAACTCCCGAAACTTTCTGGTTATGCAATCAGGTGTTGGGGATACAGGGGAAGCAATATATCTCACCCAAACTAACAATCCCTACATCCAGCTGTATCCATCCGTCAACACATAACCAAGAAACCTTCGGAAATCGTGTACCTCAACCTTCGAAAAGCATCCGTTATACGAGTTATGGCAATACTCCCGAACTCCCGCCCCAGTACTGGGTGGCGTCGAGGTTATCTCACCAACAACTGCATAAAAGAGATTTTCGATGTCGGCAAAACTCAGGTATTCCAGAACTGCAACGATAAAATTGTGACGACAACACCTCGGAGCTCAACTCCCCGGGACACTGCCACATAAAAGACAGGAGGCACCAAGAACAATGTTCTCGTCACAAAACCATCAGAACGATTCCAAGATACCCGCGTGATCCTAAAAATTTTTAGTGAAATTTGAGGAGAGGAAAGTCAAAACATCTACGTCAGGAGACCTCACCAGAGCGACGAAGGGACTGAGGAGTAAAAAGAATCCTACTCTCCGATATATATAATCCTAAGACTCAAAACATTTTTGTTCTAGACTCAACAACGCCAGCAAACAATCAAGCAGGGGGCTCCTAAGTCGGGGATGGCTCTGATTACCAACTTGTAACGCCCACGATGCGGCTATATCTCCCACGTGTCGAAGCACGACTTAGAGGCATAACCGCATGGTGGTTTTGTCACAAGAAGGGTCATCTTCACACAATCCCATGTAATGAACAAGAATGGGATAAAGAGAGTTGGCTTACAATCGCCACTTCACACAATACATAAATAAATTCATACATCATCCAAAATACACTCATAGACCGGCTACGGTCAAATCCAAATGAAAAGAAGACAACCCCAAATGCTAGATCCCCAATCGTCCCGACTGGGCTCCACTACTGATCATCTGGAAACGAAACATAGTAACGACCAAGGTCCTCATCAAACTCCCACTTCAGCTCAGTTGCGCCACTTGCGCTAGTTTCCTCGGCACATGCATCTGTTTTGGTAGAATCTATGAGCCACGGGGACTCAGCAATCTCACACCCGCGAGATCAAGACTATTTAAGCTCATAGGTAGGAAAAGGGGTAATCTGGTGGAGCTGCAGCAAGCATTAAGCATATATGGTGGCTAACATACGCAAGTGAGAGCGAGAAGAGAAGCAACACGTCGGTCGAGAAGCTAGAAGTGACCAAGAAGTGATCCTGAAACTACTTATGTTCATACATAACCCAAACCGTGTTCACTTCCCTGACTCCGCCGAGAAGAGACCATCACAGCTACACACACGGTTGGTGCATTTTAATGAAGTCAAGTGTCAAGTTTTCTACAACCGGACATTAACAAATTCCCATCTGCCTCATAACCGTGGGCACGGCTTTCGAAAGATAATATACCCTGCAGGGGTGTCCCAACTTAGCCCATCATAATCTCTCACGGTCAATGAAGGATATACCTTCTCCCGGGAAGACCCGATCAGTCTCGGAATCCCAGTTCGCAAGACATTTCAACAATGGTAAAAGAAGACCAGCAAGACCACCTGACTGTGCCGACAAATCCCGATAGGAGCTGCACATATCTCGTTCTCAGGGCACAACGGATGAGCAGTCCGTACAACTAAAACCAGGCTTCGAGTTTCCCCGAGGTGGCGCTGCAAAGGGTTCTAGTTTGGACCAACACTTGGTGGAGCACTGGCCCGGGGGGGGGGGTAAATAAAGATGACCCTCGGGCTCGTGAAAACCCAAGGGAAAAAGGCTTAGGTGGAAAATGGTAAAACTAAGTTTGGGCCTTGCTGGAGGAGTTTTATTCAAAGCGAACTGTCAAGGGGGTCCCATAAATCACCCAACCGCGTAAGGAACACAAAATCAAGGAACATAACACCGGTATGACGGAAGCTAGGGCGGCAAGAGTGGAACAAGACACCAGGCATAAGGCCGAGCCTTCCACCCTTTACCAAGTATATATGGTGCATTAATTAAACAGGAGATATTGTGATATCCCAAAATATCCATGTTCCGACCAGGAACAAACTTCATCTTCACCTGCAACTAGCAACGCTATTAGAGGGGCTGAGCAAAAGCGGTGACATAGCCAAACAACGGTTTGCTAGGAAAGGATGGTTAGAGGATTGACATGGCAATATGGAGGCATGATGAACAAATGGCAGGTAGAGCTAACATAGCGATAGAAGTGATATCGAAGGTATGGTCATCTTACCTGCAAAGCTCTCAGAGTTGTCGAAGGCTTGATCCTCGTTAGCATTCTCAAAAGGTTCCTCGTGCACATACTCGTCTCCCGGCTCTACCCAAAGCAAGAACACAAGCAATGGAACCACAATCAATCATGGTGCAATGCACAAACAACATGATGCAATAGATGTCATGATATGCGAGATGTGACATGCAATGCGTATGCATGCTCCAGAAGGAAAATGATGAACAGGGCATCAACTTGGCAAACCAAGTATGCCGCTGGAAAGATGAGATGATTTCGGTTGAAATCGATATAAAGATCACCGGAAACGGATGCACGGTTTACAAATGGCAAGCAAAACAAGAATGACACAAATCTGCGATTAACAGCACGATGCTACTTGGCCTGCAACAAGAAACTATGCTACATCACCCCCAACATAATAACAAAGCATATTGCAGTGAGCTACAGGAGATGCTTGACAAAATAGGAACACTGAGCTACGGCTAAATCACACCATAACAGGTTCAAACAAGCATGGCAAAAGTACAAAAGATATCAGCTTGGACATGACATAAACAACATTAGGTAGCAATGTTCAGAGCAAGTAATCAACATGCTACAGCAACTTAAAATATCCAAAAAAGACATGGCATGATTCTACTCAAAGCATAGAACAAAAGTCCCTTACTGACCATGAGCCAAAAAGGATCAAAAAATATGATGGCACCCATGTAAACATAGCAAGTTCCGTTAGCAGATTCAACAAACAGAGCATGGCATTGACAGAATTATGAAGGCATCTTCGCGAGCTTGATTCAGTCACCACAAGTCATTGCATGACAATATAAGCATAGCATAAGCAAGAAGACATGTTTGTGAAGCTAACCATGGCAAGAACAAGTTCATAGCATGCAAAGATCAACTACAACAACCTTGGCAAAATTGAATAACATGTAAACAATCTGCCAGGAAACATTTTATAGCAAAAGTAGAGCACGCAAATGACATGCTAGACTACTCCATAATTGCAAACAGGGGCATGAATGGATAGAACATAACCATATGTCCAAATCATCCTTACTGAAGTATCTCAAAATAAGCATGGATCTCTCTGTAGCATCAAGTTTACATGGCATCAAAATAACAGCAGAACAGGGACTAAAATCAGCAACATCACGAAGCCTAGTTTGCATGCTTGTGCTAGTCAGCACATTGATCACAAAAATACATGGTAAGCACCTCTGTAAATATGGCATGGCATAGTACAAAAGACATGTAGAGCTCATGCCCATAAGATGCACACAATAAATGTAGCAAAAATGACAAATGCCCACAATCTGTTAAGAAACAGAAACTAACATTATATAGAACTCTTGCATCAGAGATTTCGGCATCTATATGACCTCAAATGAACCTTGCCCAATGGCACAAAATGAAGAGCACATCCTGATGAACATTTTGATATATTATGCACATGAAACGGAGCTACGATGACGGAGTTATGATGCGATGAACATGTCATAAAATTATGCAGACAGCGAGAAAAAAACGAAGTCAACCTAGGTTCCAGATCTGGATCTGGGCACGGAAGCCGAGGTACACCGGAGACTCGCCGGAGTTGGTGCCGGAGGGGAGGAAGACGGCCGGAGGTGGGGTCGGGCCCGGCCTGGGCGCCTGGATCTGGCCGGGCGCGGCGACGGGGAGGCGATGGGGCGTGGCGGCCGGGGCGCGCAGCGGCGAACGGGGGCGGCGGCCGGCGGCGGAGCTTGCGGCCGGCGGCGGCGGAGCCTGGCGGACGGCGGCGCGGAGGAGTGGGACGGGCGGCGGAGGAGCACGGGGGCGCGGGAAGGCGCGGAGTGGGCCGCGGGGGCCCCGCATGGGCCTGGCGTGCCGGCGGCGGCGCGCGGGCGCTGGGGCCACGTGGCGGCGGACGGCTAGCTCGGGCGGCGGTGAGCGGACGCGTCCGGCGCCGGGCGTACGTGTCCGGCGCGCAGAGGAAGGGGAGACTAGGGTTTTTGCCCGAAAATTGGACGGGGAGGACATATTTATAGGTAGGAGGAGTTTGGAGAGTCCAAATGAGGTGTAGTTTTCGCCCACACGATCGTGGTCCGACGACGGAGAGCAGAGAAGTGACTTAGATGGGTTATTGGGCTGTTTTGGAGGGGTGTTGGGCTGCAACCCAAAAGAGGCCTTTGCGGGTATGCGGTTAACCGTTGGAGTATCAAACGAGCTCCAAATGGCACGAAACTTGACAGGCGGTCTACCGGTGGTATACCAAGGCCACTTGGCAAGCCTTGGTCCATTCCGAGAACGTTTAACACCCGCACACGAAAAGAGACAAGAGGGGTGCGCCGATGCATGTGGGAGTGTCGGAATGCAAAACGGACAACGGGGAAAATGCTCGGATGCATGAGACGAACACGTATGCAAATGAGATGCACATGATGACATGATATGAGATGCATAACATGAACAAAATACAAAACAAAAGACAAAACCCAACCACGGAGGGAATCTCATAACACATAGCCGAAAACGGCAAGAGTCGGAGTTACAAAGATGGAAAGTTACATCTGGTGTGTTACAACACTCCACCACTACAAGAGGATCTTGTCCCGAGATCTAGGACTGAAAGAACTCCGGATATTCGGAACGGAGGTGATCCTCGTGCTCCCAGGTGGCTACTCGGTCGGAATGATGTGACCACTTCACTTTCAGGAATTTGATAGACTTGTTGCGAGTCTTGCGCTCGGTTTCTTCAAGAATAGCAACGGGGTGCTCATGATAAGAGAGATCTTCTTGGAGGTCGATTTCTTCAAAGTTGATAGTGCGCTCAGGAGTCTTGAAGCACTTGCGAAGCTGTGACACGTGAAACACATCGTGCACGTTTGCAAAGTTGGACGGAAGCTCAAGTTGATAGGCAAGGTTGCCTATTTTGCCAATGATCTTGAAAGGACCCACGTATCTAGGGGCAAGCTTCCCTTTGATACCGAAGCGACGAGTGCCTTTCATTGGAGAGACGCGGAGCTAGACATGGTCTCCGATTTCAAAAGCCACATCACGGTGCTTGTCATCATAATAGCTCTTCTGGCGCGATTGCGCGGCTTTGAGATTCTCACGAATGACTTTGCACATTTCTTCGGCTTCTGTGATCAAGTCGTTGCCAAGAAGTTGGCGTTCACCTGTCTCGGACCAATTGAGAGGAGTACGACACTTTCTGCCATAGAGAATTTCGAATGGGGCCTTGCCCGAACTCGCTTGGAAGCTGTTGTTGTAGGAGAACTCGGCATATGGAAGACAATCTTCCCACTTCATACCGAAGGAAATGACACAAGCCATGAGCATGTCTTCAAGGATTTGATTTACTCGCTCGACTTGGCCACTTGTTTGAGGATGGAAAGCTGTGCTGAAACGAATGTTGGTGCCCATGGCCTTCTGAAAGGAGTCCCAGAACTTAGAAGTGAAGATGCTTCCACGATCTGAAGATATCAATTGTGGAATACCATGCAAGGAGACAATTCTGGAGGTGTATAGCTCTGCCAGCTGAGCTGCTGTGATAGATTCTTTGATAGGAAGAAAATGAGCCACTTTAGTAAGCTTGTCAATGACAACGAAGATAGCATCATTTCCACGCTTGGACTTAGGAAAACCAGTCACGAAGTCCATCTCGATATGGTCAACTGGTCGTTGGTGTTCTGCTTTCACCCTTCTGCAGACATCACATTCATTCACGAATTGAGCAATTTCTCGCTTCATTCGAGTCCACCAATACGACTGCTTGAGGTCATGGTACATCTTCGTACTTCCAGGATGAATGGATAGGAGGGAATTGTGTGCCTCGTTCATGATGACTTTTCTCAGATCGCCTTTAGGAACCACAATTCGGTCCTCGAAGAAAAGAGTATCTTTGTCATCCAAGCGATAGCACTTGTATTTGGAAATGCCCTTGTCAATACCACGTTTCACCTTCTTCACCTTGGTATCCAGGAGTTGTGCCTCACGAATTTGATCTTCCAAAGTAGGAGAGACTATGAGGTTGGCAAGAAAGCCTTGAGGAACAACTTGAAGATTCAGCTTGCGGAAAGCTTCACAAAGATCCGGTTGAAATGGCTTGAGAATTAGACTGTTGCAATAAGCCTTTCTGCTCAGAGCATCTGCAATCACATTCGCCTTGCCAGGAGTATATTCAATACTTGGATTGTACTCTTGGATCATTTCGACCCATCGAGTTTGTCTGAGGTTGAGCTTGGGTTGAGTGAAGATATACTTAAGGCTCTTGTGATCGGTGAAAATGTCCACTTGCCTTCCCAATAAGAGATGTCTCCATGTTATCAATGCATGGACAACTGTCGCCAACTCAAGATCATGAGTGGGGTAGTTCTTTTTGTTGGGCTTCAACAGACGAGAGGTATAGGCCTCAACTTTCTTCTCTTGCAATAACACAGCACCGAGACCTTGAAGAGAAGCATCACAGAATACTTCGAATGGCTTGGATTCCTCAGGAGGAGTCAAGACAGGAGTTGTGACTAGCTTCTCTTTGAGGGTGTTGAAAGCAACGTCACACTCAGGCGTCCAGACATACTTGACATGATTCTGGAGGAGGTTGGAAAGAGGCTTTGCAATCTTAGAGAAGTTCTCAACGAATCTTCGGCAATAGCTTGCAAGACCAAGAAAACTGCGGAGCTGCTTGACATTCTGAGGAGATTTCCAATTCACAACTGCAGACACCTTCGCGGGATTAACAGCAATGCCCTTAGCGGAGATGATATGACCAAGGTAAAGAACTTCATCAAGCCAGAACTCACATTTGGAAAACTTCGCATAGATTTGATACTCTCTGAGCTTGTCGAGCACCAATCACAAATGTTTGGCATGATCCTTCTTATTCTTGGAGAAGACCAAGATATCATCGAGATACACCAAGACGAATTCATTGGTGTAGGGGTTGAAGATAAAGTTCATCATTCGAGAGAATGTTGGAGGAGCATTGACAAGGCTGAAAGACATGGCAGTATATTCATAAGACCCAAAGCTTGTTCTTAATGCTGTCTTGGGAATATCTTGTTCACAAATGCGAATCTGATGATAACCCATACGAAGGTCAAGCTTGGAGAATACTTTAGTACCTTTGAGTTGCTCGAAAAGCTCATTGATGTTGGGAAGTGGATACTTGTTCTTTATTGTCTTCTTGTTCAATGGACGGTAATCGACGCACAGTCGGTCCATGCCATCCTTCTTCTGGACAAAAAGAACTCCACAACCCCATGGAGATGAACTCGGTCTGATCAAACCCAGACGCTCTTGTTCATCAAGTTGTTTCTTCAATTCCTTCAGCTCCATAGGTCCAAGCTTGTATGGACGCTTGCAAACGGGTTCGGTTCCAGGCTCAAGATCAATAACGAACTCGACTAGCCGATGAGGAGGCATACCCGGAAGCTCTTCTGGAAAGACATCTTGGTACTCACAAACGACTGGAATTTGAGAAATAGCATCCAACTCGCCCTTCTCATTGAGAGAAAACAACCGAATGGTTTCATCACGAGCGGCATAGATGATAACATCCTTAGAAGAGTGTGTCAATTGAATCTGCCTGGCAGCACAATCAAGTTGAGCCTTGTGCTTAGAAAGCCAGTCCATCCCGAGAATTAGATCAATATCTGAGTCACCAAGAACAACTGGAGAAGATAGAAATTTATAGTCACCCATCTTGATAACGGAATCCAGAACGAAAGCTCGAGAAGTCATTTGCCGAGCCGGGGAAACAATAGACAAAGGACTCGGCAATACTTGAGTAACCAAATCATGCATAGCCACAAAAGGTCTTGAAATGAAAGAATGCGATGCACCAGTATCAAATAAGACTTTTGCAGGAATATCATTAACTGAGAGATTACCCATTATCACATCAGAAGAATCCTTTGCTTGCGCTGCATTCATCATATTCACCTTTGCATGCTTTGGATTATGCTAGACCACTGCATTGCTTGAAGATCTCACACGAGGAGGAGGAGGAAGGCGCCTTTGGTTGAAACACTTGTTCGCGTAGTGACCTTTCTGCTGGCACTTGTTGCAAGTCACTACTGAGATCGGATGATGATAAGGAGCATTTGACCTTGGAGCTTGAGGCTGAGACTTGTTCTGATAGCCTGGGTTGGGTGGGTGGGAAGATCCACGACCACCTCAGTTCTTCTGCTGGTAAGGCTAGCGAAATGGAGGAGGAGGGAGGTAGAACTTCTGCTGCTTAGCTGCCACTTGTAAGGAAGAAGAAGACTGGACTGCATCCCTGATTCTCTTCTTAGAAGCCTCACACTTGAGCTGAGCACCTTCTTGCTTGAGTGCCATATTGTCGAATTGATCAAACTGAGTAGGCTCAACAAGAACGAGAGCTAACTGCAGATCCTCTCTTAGGCCACCTCTGAATTGATAAATCATACTCTTCTCATCAGGAACGTCTTATTCAGCGAAGCGAGCAAGTTTCCGAAACTGCTTGTTGTATTCGTACACTGACATGTTGCCTTGCTTGAGATTGCGGAACTCCTCACGCTTGCTCTCAACAACACTGGTAGGAATGTGGTGAGCTTTAAAGTCCCGACAAAAGTCAGTCCAAGTAATCACTCGACCTCCTCTGGAATCCTTGTATTGCTGGAACCAATCAGCTGCTTGATCCTTGAGCTGAAAAGAAGTGCACTTGACGTAGTCCTCAGGCCTGACATTGCTACATTCAAAATGCTTGTTGATATCCATGAGCCAATCATCGGCGTATGTGGCCTCGGCACAGTAGCTGAAAGACTTTGGCTGATTTGCCAGGAACTGGTTGAGGGTAGGAAATTGAGGCTGATGGTTGAACAGCCCTTATCCTTGATTCCCTTGGTTGCATTGGCCTTGGTTGCGCTCTTGCATGAGCTGAATCATCATCTGAGCATTGGCGTTTGTGGCTGCCATCAAAGCTTTCCATGCCTTCGGAGGCGGAGGTGGAGGTGGAGGGTTCGGCTGACTCCCATCATTGCGTTTCGGATTCTGACGGGTTGGCAGAGCCATCCTGAAGAGGGTGACATCCGTTAGCATCTTGATAGACAGATAGACAAGTTGAATCAACGAATAGAAATTGCAACATATAGTCTTCACAATAAACATTCAAACAAGGATGAACGAATGAATTCCCAAAGCTAACATCACACATCCATTAAGGTGAGAAGCCACTTGATAAGAGATTGGTGAATGAAATAAACAAGGTACAACTGGAACAAATAAGTGGTAAGGATTACCCAATCACAAACCAAATATCTGCGGGAAGAAATGCTAGAGCTAGTTGAATCCCACCTATAAACTCCCGAAACTTTCTGGTTATGCAATCAGGTGTTGGGGATACAGGGGAAGCAATATATCTCACCCAAACTAACAATCCCTACATCCAGCTGTATCCATCCGTCAACACATAACCAAGAAACCTTCATAAATCGTGTACCTCAACCTTCGAAAAGCATCCGTTATACGAGTTATGTCAATACTCCCGAACTCCCGCCCCAGTACCGGGTGGCGTCGAGGTTATCTCACCAACAACTGCATAAAAGACATTTTCGATGTCGGCAAAACTCAGGTATTCCAGAACTGCAACGATAAAATTGTGACGACAACACCTCAGAGCTCAACTCCCCGGGACACTGCCACATAAAAGACAGGAGGCACCAAGAACAATGTTCTCATCACAAAACCATCGGAACAATTCCAAGATACCCGCGTGATCCTACAAAAATTTAGTGAAATTTGAGGAGAGGAAATTCAAAACATCTACGTCAGGAGACCTCACCAGAGCGATGAAGGGACTGAGGAGTAAAAAGAATCCTACTCTCCAATATATATAAACCTAAGACTCAAAACATTTTTGATCTAGACTCAACAACGCCAGCAAACAATCAAGCAGTGGCCTCCTAAGTCGGGGATGGCTCTGATTACCAACTTGTAACGCCCACAATGTGGCTATATCTCCCACGTGTCGAAGCACGACTTAGAGGCATAACCGCATGGTGGTTTTGTCACAAGAAGGGTCATCTTCACACAATCCCATGTAATGAACAAGAATGGGATAAAGAGAGTTGGCTTACAATCGCCACTTCACACAATACATAAATAAATTCATACATCATCCAAAATACACTCATAGACCGGCTACGATCAAATCCAAATGAAAAGAAGACAACCCCAAATGCTAGATCCCCGATCGTCCCGACTGGGCTCCACTACTGATCATCTAGAAATGAAACATAGTAACGACCAAGGTCCTCATCAAACTCCCACTTCAGCTCAGTTGCGCCACTTGCGCTGGTTTCCTCGGCACTTGCATCTGTTTTGGTAGAATCTGTGAGCCACGGGGACTCAGCAATCTCACACCCGCGAGATCAAGACTATTTAAGCTCATAGGTAGGAAAAGGGGTAATATGGTGGAGCTGCAGCAAGCACTAAGCATATATGGTGGCTAACATGTGCAAGTGAGAGTGAGAAGAGAAGCAACGCATCGGTCGAGAAGCTAGAAGTGATCAAGAAGTGATCCTGAAACTACTTACGTTCATACATAACCCAAACTGTGTTCACTTCCCAGACTCCGCCGAGAAGAGATCATCACGGCTACACACACGGTTGATGCATTTTAATGAAGTCAAGTGTCAAGTTTTCTACAACCGGAAATTAACAAATTCCCATCTGCCTCATAACCGCGGGAATGTCTTTCGAAAGATAATATACCCTACAGGGGTGTCCCAACTTAGCCCATCATAATCTCTCATGGTCAACGAAGGATATATCTTCTCCCGGGAAGACCCGATCTGTCTCGGAATCCCGGTTCGCAAGACATTTCGACAATGGTAAACCAAGACCAGCAAGACCACCCGACTATGCCGACAAATCCCGATAGGAGCTGCACATATCTCGTTCTCAGGGCACAACGGATGAGCAGTTCGTACAACTAAAACCAGACTTCAAGTTTCCCCGAGGTGGTGCTGCAAAGGGCTCTAGTTTGGACCAACACTCAGAGGAGCACTGGCCCGGGGGGTTAAATAAAGATGACCCTCGGGCTCGGAAAACCCAAGGGAAAAAGGCTTAGGTGGCAAATGGTAAAACCAAGTTTGGGCCTTGCTGGAGGAGTTTTATTCAAAGCGAACTGTCAAGGGGGTCCATAAATCACCCAACCGCGTAAGGAACACAAAATCAAGGAACATAACACCGGTATGACGGAAACTAGGGCGGCAAGAGTGGAACAAGACACCAGGCATAAGGCCGAGCCTTCCGCCCTTTACCAAGTATATAAGGTGCATTAATTAAACAGGAGATATTGTGATATCCCAAAATATCCATGTTCCGACCAGGAACAAACTTCATCTTCACCTGCAACTAGCAACCTATAAGAGGGGTTGAGCAAAAGCGGTGACATAGCCAAACAATGGTTTGCTAGGAAAGGATGGTTAGAGGCTTGACATGGCAATATGGGAGGCATGATAAACAAATGGCAGGTAGAGCTAACATAGCGATAGAGCGAGCAACTAGCAAAGCAAAGATAGAAGTGATATCGACGGTATGGTCATCTTACCTGCAAAGCTCTAAGAGTTGTCGAAGGCTTGATCCTCGTCAGCGTTCTCAACAGGTTCCTCGTGCTCGTACTCATCTCCCGGCTCTACCCAAAGCAAGAACACAAGCAATGGAACCACAATCAATCATGGTGCAATCCACAAGCAACATGATGCAATACATGCTCCAGAAGGAAAATGATGAACAAGGCATCAACTTGGAAAACCAAGTATGCCGCTGGAAATTTGAGATGATATCGGTTGAAATCGATATAAACATCACCGGAAACGGATGCACGGTTTACAAATGGCAAGCAAAACAAGAATGACACAAATCTGCGATTAACAACATGATGCTACTTGGAATGCAACAAGAAACTATGCTACAGCACCCCAACATAATAACAAAGCATATTGCAGTGAGCTACAGGAGATGCTTGACAAAAGAGGAACACTGAGCTACGGCTAAATCACACCATAACAGGTTCAAACAAGCATGGCAAAAGTACAAAAGATATCAGCTTGGACATGGCATAAACAGCATCACTAAGCAATGTTCAGAGCAGGTTATCAACATGCTACAGGAACTTAAAATATCTAAAAAAGATATGGCATGATTCTACTCAAAGCATAGAACAAAAGTCCCTTACTGACCATGAGCCAAAAAGGATCAGAAAATATGATGGCACCCATGTAAACATAGCAAGTTTCGTTAACAGATTCAGCAAACAGAGCATGGCATTGACAGAATTATGAAGGCATCTTCGTGAGCTCGATTCACTCACCACAAGTCATTGCATGACAAGATAAGCATAGAATCAGCAAGAAGACATGTTTGGGAAGCTAACCATGGCAAGAACAAGTTCATAGCATGCAAGGATCAACTACAACAACCTTGGCAAAATTGAATAACATGTAAACAATCTGCCAGGAAACATTTTATAGCAAAAGTAGAGCACGAAAATGACATGCTATACTACTCCATAATTGCAAACAGGGTCATAAATGGATAGAGCATAACCATATGCTGAAATAATCCTTACTTAAGTATCTCAAAATAAGCATGGATCTCTCTGTAGCATCAAGTTTACATGGCATCAAAATAACAGCAGAACAGGGACTAAAATCAGCAACATCACGAAGCCTAGTTTGCATGCTTGTGCTAGTCACCAAATTGATCACAAAATTACATGGTAAGCACCTCTATAAAGATGGCATGGCATAGTACAAAACACATGTAGAGCTCATGCCCATAAGATGCACACAATAAATGTAGCAAAAATGACAAATGCCCACAATCTGTTAAGAAACAGAAACTAACATTATATAGCACTCTTGCATCAGAGATTTGGGTATCTAGATGACCTCAAATGAACATGCCCCAATAGAACAAAATGGAGAGCACATCCTGATGAACATTTTGATATATTATGCGCATGAAATGGAGCAACGATGACGGAGTTATGATGCGATGAACATGTCATAAAACTATGCAGACTTCGCAAAAAAACAAAGTCAACCTAGGTTCCAGATCTGGATCTGGGCACGGAAGCCGAGGTACACCGGAGACTCGCCGGAGTTGGTGCCGGAGGGGAGGAAGACAGCCGAAGATGGGGTCGGGGCCGGCTGGGGCGCCTGGATCCGGCCGGGGCGCGGCGGCCGGCGCGGGGAGGCGATGGGGCGCGGCGGCCGGGGCGCGCAGCAGCGAACGTGGGCAGTGGCCGGCGGCAGAGCTCGCAGCCAGCAGCGGCGGAGCCCGGCAGACGGTGGCGCGGAGGAGTGGTACGGGCGGCGGAGGAGCGCGGGGGCGCGGGACGACGCGGAGTGGGTCGCGGGGGCCTGGCGTGCCGTCGGCGACGCGCGGGCACCGGGGCCATGTGGCGGCGGACGGCTAGCTCAGGCGGCGGTGGGCGGACGCGTCCGGCACCGGGCGGACGTGTCCGGCGCGCGGAGGAAGGGGAGACTAGGGTTTTTGCCCGAAAATTAGACGGGAAGGACATATTTATAGGTAGGAGGAGTTTGGAGAGTCCAAATGAGGTGTAGTTTTCGCCCACACGATCGTGATCCGACGACGGAGAGCATGGAAGTGACTTAGATGGGTTATTGGGCTGTTTTGGAGGGGTGTTGGGCTGCAACCCAAAAGAGGCCTTTGCGGTTATGCGGTTAACCGTTGGAGTATCAAACGAGCTCCAAATTGCACGAAACTTGACAGGTGGTCTACCGGTGGTATACCAAGGCCACTTGGCAAGCCTCGGTCCATTCCGAGAATGTTTAACACCCGCACACGAAAAGTGACAAGAGGGGTGCGCCGGTGCATGTGGGAGTGTCGGAATGCAAAATGGACAATGTGGAAAATGCTCGGATGCATGAGACGAACACGTATGCAAATGAGATGCACATGATGACATGATATGAGATGCATGACATGAACAAAATGCAAAACAAAAGACAAAACCCAACCACGGAGGGAATCTTATAACACATAGCCGAAAATGGCAAGAGTTGGAGTTACAAAGATGGAAAGTTACATCCGGGGTGTTACAAAAATGCAATAACAAGAAGAAATATTAGAGAACTTCATCTAGACTAGGTCGGCGACAAAGTCACCTATGTTAGAGTATATTGACTTAGGAGTCAAGTGAGGACACTTGATCATAGGTCATACTTATCGTTTAAGCTCAAAATGGGGGTGCCATTTTTTGTTTAAGCATCTTGATGTATTCACATCTTGTTAAGTTGCTTTGACCCATGACTTGGGGTAAAGCTTCTCTGAGATGGAATAACTTACCTTGGGTGGTGGTGTTGAATTTGATCATGTAGTTGAACTTGTGTGGGATGCTCAATGTTGTTGGAGTTCACTTGGAGCACCACTTGTAAGTGAAGTTCTTCTTCCTACATGAGTTAGCATTGCAAGGAACAACACTTGTGTATCCAAAATGACATTCATGTAATTTGATATAGAGATATGTCAAAGGATATATTTGAAGGGTTTCATGCTTCCTTGTCTTTAACCTCCGTAAATTAGACACTTGGTGATGTCGAGATTACTCAAGATGTGAGTGAGTTGCAATCTCATAGATTTAGATCCATCCAAGTACCTACAAGGGTTAGATAGCATGCAAGGGTGCAAATGTATCCAAGATATATGATTATCATCATAAGAAAAATATCATGGAATAGTCATAGACTAATGTATTGCATGTATCCAAATGGAGTTCCTACTGCAAGTTTGAAGCATCAATGATGTTCAATTCACCTCTTAACCTGCAAAACACTTTCTCATCAAGTGGTTCAGTGAAAATATCAGCCAATTGTTTTTCGGTACGAACATGCTTAAGGTTAATGTCACCCTCAGCAACATGATCTTGAATGAAATGATGACGAACTTCAATATTCTTAGTTCGAGAGTGTTGCACGGGATTTTGAGCAATCTTAATAGCACTTTTATTGTCACAAAGCAAAGGAACATGTTTCACATATATCCCATCATCTTTAAGAGTTTGGGTCATCCAAAGTAATTGAGCACAACATGACCCAGCGGCAATGTATTTCGCTTCGGCGGTCGATAAGGATACCGAGTTTTGTTTCTTGGAGGACCAAGATAGAAGAGATCTACCAAGAAATTGACAAGTACCCGAAGTGGACTTTCTATCAACCTTGTCTCCGGCATAGTCCGAGTCGGAGTAGCCAACAAGATTAAAAGAGGCCCTCTTTGGATACCAAATGCCAAAGTTTGGTGTATGAATTAAGTATCTCACTATCCTTTTCACGGCCTTAAGATGACCCTCTTTAGGGGCTGCTTGAAATCATGCACACATGCACACACTTAGCATAATATCGGGACGAGAGGCACATAGATATAACAATGAACCAATCATAGAGCGATAAACTTTTTGATCAACGGGTTCACCGTCCTTAGTAAAGTCAAGATGTCCACTAGTAGGCATGGGTGTACTCATACCTTTGCATTCTTGCATATTGAACTTCTTGAACAAGTCTTTGGTGTACTTCGTTTGAGATACAAATGTGCCTTCCTTAGTTTGCTTGATTTGCAAACCAAGAAAGAACTTGAGTTCACTCATCATAGACATCTCAAACTTCTCCGACATTAGCATCCCAAACTTCTCACTAAAATGGGGGTTAGTTGATCCAAATATAATATCATCGACATAAATTTGGTACACAAATAATTCTCCATTAACCCTTTTAGTGAAAAGAGTAGAATCAATTTTTCCAATCTCAAAGCCTTTTTCAATAAGGAACTTGGTCAAGCATTTATACCATGCTCTAGGAGCTTGTTTAAGACCATAAAGAGCTTTCTGAAGTTTGTAAACATGATTGGGTTTCTTAGGATTAACAAAGCTGGGATGTTGTTTAACATAAACTTCCTCCTCAATTTCATCATTTAGAAAAGCACTTTTAATGTCCATTTGGTACAAAGTGATATCATGGTGATTAGCATAGGCAAGTAAGATGCGAATGGATTCAAGTCTATCAACGGGACCATATGTCTCACCATAGTCCATACCTTTGAATTGAGTGTAGCCATGGGCGATGAGACGTGCTTTGTTGCGAACAACTTGTCCATCTTCATCTTGCTTGTTGGGAAACACCCATTTGGTACCGATGATGTTGTGGTTGTTGTAGGGCTTCTCGGACAATGTCCACACTTGGTTTCTCTCAAAGTTGTGTAGTTCTTCGTGCATGGCATTTATCCAATCCGGATATTCCAATGCTTCTTCATCATAGGTTCAATGCTAGAGATGAATGAATAATGTTCACAAAAGTTAGCCAAACGAGATTTAGATCGAGTGATTCTCCCGGTTTGGATATCATTGTAGATTTTCTCGATGGGATGGTCTCTAGCAACTCTTGCTCGAACTCGTGAGAGCTTTTGCTTTGATCGGGGTGGAACATCTTCTTCATCATCTTGTTCTTCTTCTTGGACTTCATCGTTGTTGACGTTGTCGTTCTCTCGTCGTGGTCGAGAAGGAGGTTGATGTGGTTCATCTTGGTGTACTTCCTCGTTTTCTTCATCTTGGTGTGTCCCGCTTGTGGATGCTTCCATATCAACTCTTGGTTCATGTTGTCGTGAGGTAGAAGCTTCCACTTGGATGGACGAGGTACTCTCCTTCACCTCCGTTGGACGAACCTTGCCAATAGACAAGTCTTGGATTGCTTCCGAAGGATCTTTATCTCCTACATCAATTGGCAATTGCTCTACTTGCGAGCCGTTAGATTCATCAAACTCCGCATCTACCATCTCTTCAACCTTTCGGGTGAAATTGTTGAAGACACGGTAAGTGTGAAAGTTTGAGCCATAACTAAGTAGGAATCCCTCATGAGATTTAGGAGCAAATTTAGAGAGATGATGCTTAACAAGAATGTAGCACTTTGAGCCGAATACTCGAAAGTATCCAACTTGGGGTTTGTTACCGGTGAGGAGCTCGTATGCCCTCTTGCTGAGTAGCTTGTGAAGATACAAGTGATTTGTTGCATGACAAGCTGTCTCAACCGCTTCCGCCAAAAAGTGCTTTGGCGTCTTGTACTCATCACGCATTGTTCTTGCCATTTCGATGAGTGTCCAGTTCTTCCTCTCAACAACTCCATTTTTTGAGGTGTGTACGTAGCCGAGAACTCATGTGAAATCCCTTCTTCGTCAACAAAGGTGTCCACATTTGCGTTCTTGAACTCCGTTCCGTTGTTGCTGCGAACCTTCTTGATCTTCACTTCAAATTGATTTTGGGCCTTCCTACCGAAGTTCTTGAAGATCTTTTGGACCTGCGATTTATCATCGAGAAAGAACACCCACGTAAAGCTTGAAAAATCATCAACTATAACAAGACCAAATGAGTTTCCACTGAGACTTTTATAAGCGTTGGGACCAAAGAGATCCATGTGAAGTAACTTGAGCGGTCTCCTCGTGGTCATGATGTTCTTCACGGGATGGCTTCCTCCAACCTGTTTTCCTGCTTGGCAAGCGCTGCAAAGTCTATCCTTGTCAAATATGACATCTTTGACTCCAAGGATATGATCACCTTCAATAAGCTTGTCAAGGTTTTGCATGCCCACATGACCTAACCGTCTATGCCACAACCAACCTTTAGAAGATTTAGCAATTAAGCAAGTTCTAGGTTGAGCCTTTTTAGTGAAATCAACAATGTATAGATCACCTTTGTGTATACCGGTAAAGAGCATTTTATGATTATCTCTATGAAACACTTGGCAATCTACTTTGGTAAATAGGACATTCAGCTAGTCTAGAAACATAAAGCAGATTATAGCCAAGGGATTCAACGAGCATGATATTTTGAATGGAGCTATCATGTGAGATGGCCACCTTATCGAGGCCAACCACCTTACCATTTGAGTTATCACCAAAAGTGACATACTTTCGAGGATCGTCGTTTTCAGCAAGCTCACCAAACATATCTTTATCTCCGGTCATGTGATCCGGACATCCACTGTCAAGGACCCATTCCTTTCCTCCTGCCATGTATCCCCGAAGATTTTCCATATGACCAAAGTGTCTCATTGCATCATCAAGATCATAGTCACTAACGCCATCCTCATCATAGTATCCATGTTCAATATCATCATGTGGTGGATCAATTCCTAGAGAGGGTGATTCGTTAGACAAATGATTTTGACAATAGTCATATTTATGAATTCTAATAGCTTCGGAAATAATACCACTAATGATTCCAACCTCTCCTTTGGCATGCATAAGATTTGTAAGCTCAAATAGACAATCACCAAACTTAGGATCATTGGAATTCATCTTACTCACGACAATAGACTTATGGAGAATTTCATCTAGATTTTGCAAGGAATAATTTGGAAATCGTTCCTCAAGAAATTTCCATATGGTGTAGGCACATTCAAGAGTAGGCAAGCAACCAATCAAGTTTCTAGGCAAACCTCTAGTGATAAGATTAACAGTTCTAAGATTGCAAATCATGTCAATGGACTCATCAAGGGTAGGATGCATAGGATCAACATGAGGTGCACAAGGTCTAGTCATGTACTTGTTCAAATTATATTCATTGAAAATCACAAGCATCTCATTTTCTAACTCATGAAAATACTCTCCATCAAGTATAGGCACTCTATGTCTAAGACTCCCCAAAGTAGACTCATCCATCTTCCTCCAATGGTGTTTAAACCAAGGCAATGGAGACCAAAGCTCCGATACCAATTGAAAGGATTGAGAAGAGGGGTCTAGAAGGGGGTGAATAGACACTCAACACACAAAGTTGACAGTTTTTAAGTTTTTCAAGTTTGGGTGGAGTTTAAGCACATGTTTAAACATTCACAATACATATCAAGCAAGCATGCAAAGAGTATATGAGCAGTGGAAAGAAAATCATGCAACTTGCAAGAAAGTAAAGGGATGGGATTGGAGTATGCAAATGCATTTGGAGACACGGATGTTTTTGGCGTGGTTCCGATAGGTGTTGCTATCGTACATCCACGTTGATGGAGACTTCAACCCACGAAGGGTAACGGCTGCGTGAGTCCACGGAGGGCTCCACCCACGAAGGGTCCATGAAGAAGCAACCTTGTCTATCCCACCATGGCCATCGCCCACGAAGGACTTGCCTCACTAGGATAGATCTTCACGAAGTAGGCGATCCTTGCCCTTACAAACTCCTTGGTTCAACTCCACAATCCTGTCGGAGGCTCCCAAGTGACACCTAACCAATCTAGGAGACACCACTCTCCAAAAGGTAATAGATGGTGTGTTGTTGATGAACTCCTTGCTCTTGTGCTTCAAATGATAGTCTCCCCAACACTCAACTCACTTTCATAGGATTGGATTTGGTGGAAAGCTGATTTGGGTGGAAAGCAACTTGGGGAAGGCTAGAGATCAAGATTCATATGGTAGGAATGGAATATCTTGGTCTCAACACATGAGTAGGTGGCTCTCTCTCTCAGAAAATGGATAGTGGAAGTGTAAGCATAATCTGATGGCTTCCCTCACGAATGAGGAGAGGGTGGAGGGGTATATATAGCCTCCACACAAAATCTAACCGTTACACACATTACACCAAACTCGGTTGGACCAGATCAAAAATCTTGGTCGGACCAATTCAGTTCATATGTGACCATTAGACAATTTTGGTGGGGCCGACATGCATCTCGGTAGGACCGATATCATTAGGGTTAGGGCATAATGTAATCTCGGTTGGACCGATTACACAAACTCGATGGGACCGACTTTGGTAATAAGCTAACCAGAGAGTTGGTCAGGCAAACTCGGTGGGACCGATTCGCTCGTCTCGGTGGGACCGAAGCATTACAAAAAGGAAACAAAGAGTTTGCATTGCAGACTCAGTGGGACCGATCACGTATTTAGGTTTGACCAAAATGTTACAAAGGGAAACAGAGAGTTTGCAATCCCATCTCGGTGAGACCGAGATCCCTATCGGTGAGACCGAAAATACTAGGGTTTCTGGCAGTGGCTATGCCAACTGAACTCGGTGGCGCCAGATAGATTAAATTGGTGGGGCCGAGTTTGACTTTAGGTTTGGGACATATGTGGATATGAGAAAGTGGTTGAGGGCTTTGGAGCATATCACTAAGCACTTTGAGCAGGCAAGCCATTAAGCAACACCTCATCCCCTTTTAATAGTCTTGGCTTTCCTATAGACTCATTGTGATCTTGGATCAGTGAAAATAGAAAATGTAGAGTCCTGAGCTTTGGACTTGAGCCGATACTTTGTCCTTAGCATCTAGAAGGGGTTCCACATCCTCTTGTCCATGCCACTCCACTGTTGAACTTATCTAAAATATACTAGATAAAAGAGTTAGTCCAACAAGAGATATGTTGTCATGAATTACCAAAATCACCCAGGGAGCACTTGAGCTTTCAACGCCTCGTCGGTCATCAAGCCGCCGGACTCTGTTAAAAGAGTTCGGTCAGTCCCGCAAGCTAGTGGCTCGGTACATCCAGAGCTAGACTAGCAGTTCCGCCTCCGTCAATCACCATGCACACCTGCGGAATTCATACCGTGCATACATCATTATGCACTCAAAATACCTTGGGCATCGACGAATGCATAATACGGGAAGGTCTATAGTACGGCTCGATCCTATATGATCTTCCATCCTTTTTCGCTTACTTTTTTACCACAGGTGCATTCGAGCCCATGTATCCTACGGACTTACAAGGACTCACTCTGAGCCCGGTTCCGTACGGCAAACGGAAGACCGTTTCCTTCAAGGAACCCCTCTCTATAGGACGAAAGCGGCGCAGACGTGCGGTAGGACATCCAAAGGACTCTTCGGACCAAACCTTCTTTAAAAGGACCTGTACTGAGCCTTTCTCCTTATTATTAGACCCCCGGCATGTAAAATGATTTTGGTGCTTATGGTACCCTCTGTACGATCACGTCTTGACGTATCAATATGACTCTATTAGTGACAATTTTTTTGGTATCAACTTATTTTATAAAACTGTAGTCCGTCTCTCCAGTTGTCACACATACCTTGACACCCATTGCCAGGGGCTCTATACGGCCAGTTATGAGCCGTTAAATGAAAGCCCGAACAGCTTTGTAGCACACTTCTGTGTCCCGAGCTTGGCATTATATGCATCGGCTCCGAATCATGTCTTTGGTTAATAGTTGGGTTGCCCGGCTCCTGTGTTTGCTACTTTACATTCCATTTGTTCGGCTAGGGTAGTAAAGGGAGAACTACTGCGATTATGTTTCTGGTTCATCTGGTCAACCACCTCAATAGAGAAAGCCGAAAACTGGCTGTCATGATGCGGCGAGAGCTGGTCAGCCGTTTGGTGACTCACTAAATCTTGAACTTATTTTAGTTTTAAATGAAGGACTGTTTTTTCCAGTAATACACGTAACGCATCCACATTCGGATAGTCCCATACGTACCAGGGGCTATTTTTTAGCCCCATCGCCAAACTCCTATGGCTAAGTGAGAGCGGTAAAGCCGTATAGTCCGATTGCCTGGTTCGACGCCCTCCGTCACGGACCAAGACGTTGGGTCAAGAGTGTTAACGTGCCATTCCGAACACCCCCGTAGCACCTACATGGGGGTCGAAGCCGACGACTGGAAAACTCTCAGGCATTAAAAAAACGGTCGCACAGGAGGAAAGCAATTTTAGATAATGGTGCAAATATATTGCAAAGCCTTAATATCTATAATACACATGATCGGGTCATTCAGATACATTCATTCGAATAGGACGTCCTTTGAGCATTGGCCCTCTATCAAACGAGCACCCTCTAGGACGTTGAGGGAGTCCTGGATTAGGAGGTGTCCGGATGGCCGGACTATGACCTTTGGCCGGACTCTTGGACTATGAAGATACAAGATTGAAGACTTCGTCCCGTGTCCGGATAGGACTTTCCTTGGCGTGGAAGGCAAGTTTGGCGATACGATATGAAGATCTCCTCCCATTGTAACCGACTCTGTGTAACCCTAGCCCTCTCCAGTGTCTATATAAACCGGAGAGTTTTAGTCCATAGGACGAACAACAATCATACCATAGGCTAGCTTCTAGGGTTTAGCCTCTCTGATCTCGTGGTAGATCAACTCTTGTACTACCCATATCATCAATATTAATCAAGCAGGAGTAGGGTTTTACCTCCATCGAGAGGGCCCGAACCTGGGTAAAAACATCATGTCCCTTGTCTCCTGTTACCATCCGCCTAGACGCACAGTTCGGGACCCCCTACCCGAGATCCACCGGTTTTGACACCGACATTGGTGCTTTCATTGAGAGTTCCTCTGTGTCGTCACCTTTAGGCTCGATGGCTTCTTCGATCATCAACCATGACGCGGTCCAGGGTGAGACTTTTCTCCCCGGACAGATCTTCATGTTCGGCGGCTTTGCACTACGGGCCAATTCGCTTGGCCATCTGGAGCAGATCGAAAGCTACGCCCCTGGCCATCAGGTCAGATTTGGAAGTTTGAACTACACGGCTGACATCCGCGGGGACTTGATCTTCGACGGATTCGAGCCACGGCCGAGCGCGCCGCACTGTCATGATGGGCATGATCTAGCTCTGCCACCGGACAGCGCCCAGAGCGCCGCTCAGGTGTCCGCTCCGACCCTCAGCTCGGAGCCGACCGTGCCGGACGGGGACAGGCGGTTGGACGCCGCCCCCGGAGCTGCAATCTCTACGGCGATCGAGCCGAATACCAGCCTAGTCCTTTGTGAGGCCTGTGACTCCAAGGTGCCGGACTCCTTTCCGGACTCCGAATCTTCCGCTCCCCTTCCGATCGAACCCAATCGGGCTCCGATCATGGAGTTCACTGCCACGGACGTCTTTCAGCACTCGCCCTTTTGCGACATCCTGAATTCACTAAAGTCCCTATCTTTGTCAGGAGAGCCCTGGACGGACTATGGTCAGCAAGGTTGGGATGCGGACGATGAAGAAATTCGAAACCCACCCACCACCCACTTCGTAGCCACTGTCGACGATTTAACCGACATGCTCGACTTCGACTCCGAAGACATCGACGGTATGGACGCTGATGAAGGAGATGACCAAGAACCAGCACCTATAGGGCACTAGAAAACCACCTCGTCATATGACATATACATGGTGGACACCCCAAAAGCAGGGAATGGCGATGAAAAAACAAAGTATGACCCCTCCAAGAAACAACCTAAGCACCGGCATCAGCGGCGCCACTCTAAATCCTGCCAAAGCAAAAATGGCGAGTCCGGCACTGGAGATAACAACACCCCGGACAGTGTCGAAGACAACCCCCTCCAGCAGGATTCAGGGCAGGAGGACGGAGAAGCCAGCCCTCATGAGAGAGCGGCAGACAGGGAGGTCGAGGACGACAATTATATGCCTCCCTCCGAAGATGAGGCAAGCCTCGACGATGCAGAATTTCTCGTGGCAGAGGATCCCGTCGAACAAGAGCGTTTCAAACGCAGGCTTATGGCCACGGCAAGCAGCCTCAAGAAAAAACATCAGCAGCTTAGAGCTGACCAAGATTTGCTAGCCGACAGATGGACTGAAGTCCTGGCGACCGAAGAGTACAAACTCGAACGCCCCTCCAAGAGCTACCCAAAGCGCAGACTGCTACCCCAACTAGAGGAGGAAGCAACTAAACCTACATCACCAGCGTATGATGCGGCTGATCGGCCACCCCGTGGCCGCGATAGAGAGGCCTTTCGGCCCTCAACTCAAGCCGCACCCCGGCGCCGCTCAAAAAATACCAGGGCACGGGGAAAGGCACCAGACCTGCGAGACATATTGGAGGATAAGGCAAGGCAAACAAGATCAATCTACGGATCGCGTGGGCACCCCATGTCATGTGACGATAACCGTCAGGCTGGATATGGCAAATACAGCCAGGCCGAACACAACAGACAAAGCTCATCCGAGCTACGCCATGATATAGCCCAGTACAGAGGCACCGCACACCCACTATGCTTCACAGATGAAGTAATGGATCATCAAATCCCTGAGGGTTTTAAACCCGTAAACATCGAATCATACGATGGCACAACAGATCCTGCGGTATGGATCGAGGATTATCTCCTTCATATCCACATGGCCCGTGGTGATGATCTACACGCCATCAAATACCTCCCGCTCAAGCTTAAAGGACCATCTCGGCATTGGCTTAACAGCCTGCCAGCAGAGTCAATTAGTTGCTGGGAGGACCTGGAATCTGCATTCCTTGACAACTTCCAGGGCACTTATGTGCGACCACTAGACGCCGATGACCTAAGCCACATAATTCAGCAGCCAGAGGAATCGGCCAGACAATTTTGGACACGGTTCCTAACCAAGAAAAATCAAATAGTCGACTGTCCGGATGCAGAGGCTCTTGCAGCCTTCAGGCACAACATCCGAGACGAATGACTTGCCCGGCACCTAGGACAGGAAAAGCCTAAATCTATGGCAGCTTTCACGACACTCATGACCCGCTTTTGCGCGGGAGAAGACAACTGGCTAGCTCGTAGAAATAACATGACCAAGAGCCCTGGTAACTCAGATACCAAGGACAACAATGGCAGGTCGCGTCGTAACAAGCACAAGCGCCGCATTAACGGCGATAATATTGAAGATACGGCAGTTAATGCCGGATTCAGAGGCTCTAAACCCGGTCAGCGGAAGAAGCCATTCAAAAGAAATCCTCCAGGCCCATCCAGTTTAGACCGAATACTCGATCGCTCGTGCCAGATACACGGCAACCCCGAACAACAAGCCAATCACACCAACAGGGATTGTTGGGTGTTCAAGCAGGCAGGCAAGTTAAGTGCCGAAAACAGAGACAAGGGGCTGCATAGCGATGACGAGGAGGAACCCCGGCTGCCGAACAACAGAGGACAGAAGGGCTTCCCCCCACAAGTGCGGATGGTGAAAATGATATACGCAACCCATATCCCCAAAAGGGAGCGGAAGCGTGCTCTCAAGGACGTCTATGCGTTGGAGCCAGTCGCCCCAAAGTTCAACCCATGGTCCTCCTGCCCGATCACTTTTGATCGAAGGGACCACCCCACTAGCATTCGTCATGGCGGATTCGCCGCATTGGTCCTAGACCCAATCATTAACGGATTTCACCTCACTAGAGTCCTCATGGACGGCGGCAGCAGCCTGAACCTGCTTCATCAGGATACAGTGCGAAAAATGGGTAATAGATCCCTCGAGGATTAAACCCACAAAGACGACCTTTAAAGGCGTCATACCAGGTGTAGAAGCCAGCTGTACAGGCTCAGTTACACTTGAAGTGGTCTTCGGATCCCCGGATAATTTCCGAAGCGAAGAGTTAATCTTCGACATAGTCCTGTTCCGCAGTGACATAATTCACAAAATTTAATGCGGTGCCGCACTACGCATATCTCAAGCTCAAGATGTCAGGCCCTCATGGAGTCATTACGGTCAATGGAAACACCAAACGCTCTCTCCGAACAGAGGAGCACACGGCGGCCCTAGCGGCGGAAGTACAAAGTAGCCTCTCAAGGCAAATCTCCAATCCGGCTGTTAAACGTTCGGACAACGTCAAGCGCGCCCGAAGTAACCTACAACAAAACCGGCTGGCACGTTCCGAGCAAGCATAGCAGTGCGGCCCCAACCCCAGCCCTCGCAAGATTGCGATAACAGTACCACGCGTACATAATTACGCTCTGGAAATACCATGGGCACAAGGGGAGGGGCACAACTATGGCATGCCCAGAATGCAGCTCAACCGCACTAGGGGCTCCCGATTTTGCCATTTCTTCTTCTTTTTTATATATATACTTTCAGGACTCCACTATTCGGAAGGCCTGTCCGGCAATACAATCGCCGAACACACGATGCAACAGCCAGGGAGACAACAAGCCACGTCAAATGTCCAGGTGGTCTCTATAACGGGCTAAATACCTGTCTTACTTAAAAGTCTCGCAGCTTGCCCCTGGAGGGGGACATGTCAAATAATCCCATCTCTTGCACATTGCACTATTTGTATCGTCCTGCTCTCATAGCAGCCCCTTTTAATAAACAATACATAGCTCTTGTCTGTTATTGTATTCATTTATTTTTATATAAATATGTTCAGTCATGACATTATGCAACCGTACACTTTGGTACGACAAATACACCAGGGGCTTAAGTACCCCATAATACGGTGTGAGAAGACCGAACACTCTCATGAGTGCGGCACCCCGAACTTATAGACTATATGCATCGGCTCCGAATCATGTCTTGGGTCAATAGTTGGGTTTGCCCGGCTCCCATGTTTTGGTACCTTACATTCCGCTATGTCGGCTAAGGTAGCGCTGGGAGAACTACTGCAATTGTGCCCCAGTTGAGCTAGGTTAACACCTCAGTAGAGAAAGCTAAAACTGACCGTCATGATAGGGCGAGAGACCGGTCGCTGTTCAAGAGGTTTTTCGAGTCCTTAAAGACTTATGCCACTTAGAGCGAGGAGCTAGCTTTGTCCAGCCTAGGCGTGGATAGCGCCCCGAACTCGGTCTTCCGAATACTAGGGGCTTCGCCGAAATTTAAAATTATAGAATTCTATGGCTAAGTGAGAGTGATAAAGCATTATAAGTCCGATGGCCTTGTTCGTTGTGCTGAGCGCCTCCCTCGATGGACTCAATAATGGGAACAAGAGCGCTCAGGTTTATCCCGAACACCCCAGCACTTATGGCATGGGGGTAGAAGCCGACGACTTGCATCTCTCGGATTTAATAAACGGCCGCATAGAAGGTAATATTTTAAATTCAAAAAGCGTTGCTTAGCGCATATGAACAAGTTTTCAGCGCACAGGACAAATACGAGCGAGTTTACTCAAAAATTACATCCCTGGTACATTCATCCGCCACACGACGGGCACCCTTTAGGACGCCCCCATAATACATCTCGGGCCTGCGATGCTCCTTCCCCTTCGGTGGCCCTTCTGTCACCAGCTTCTCAGCATCCAGCTTGCCCCAGTGCACTTTAGCACGGGCAAAAGTCCTACGAGCGCCTTCGATGCATACGGAGCGCTTGATGACTTCAAGCCGGGGACAGGCATCCACCAGCCGCCGCACCAGCCCAAAGTAGCTCAAAGGCATGACCTCCCCAGGCCACAGCCGGCCTATCAGGCCCTTCATGGCCTGTTCGGCTGCCTTATGAAGCTCGACCAGCTGCTTTAGCTGGTCACTTAGGGGCACCGGGTGTTCGGCCTCAGCATACTGGGACCAGAACACCTTCTCCGTCGAGCTCCCTTCCTCGTCCCGGTAGAATGCGGCGGCGGCGGATACACTGCGGAGCAGATCTGCGAATGCTCCTGGAGAGCTCTGGATTCGGGTAAGTAACAGGTAATTTACTTTCACGTGCTTGCTTTGCATAAAGAATGCCTTACCCGCCGCAATCCTTTTCATAGCCTCAATTTCCTGGAGGGCTTTTTGGGCTTCGGCCTTGGCAGATTTGGCGCTTTCAAGTGTCGAGGCAAGCTCGGACTCTCGAGTGTTCGAGTCAAGCTCTAAACTCTCATGTTTCTTCACGAGAGCATCGAGCTCTTGTCGCACCTCCGCCACCTGCGCCTCTTGCTTTTCTCGCTCAGTGTGCTCCACGGCCGCATTGTCTTTGGCCTCGGACAATGCTTCCTTCAGGGCCACCACCTCGGATGTGGCCCCTGCAACATTCACGTTGGTCCTGTCATTATTTGCAACCAGGTATTTTTTATATACTTACATGAGGTATTACATACCTTCCTTGTCCTCGAGCTGCTTCTTGGCACGGCCGAGCTCGTTCTCGGACCGCTCGAGGCTTTGCTTCAATGCATCGACCTCCGCAGTCAGTGCGGCAGAGGTCAGCAGCGCAGCCTGCATTCCCATATTGACATATTTATGTTAGACTCCTGCATATATCTTTTTTAGATCCTCAGTCCGGCTTTTCTTTCCAAACACCAAACTGAGCATCAGGGGCTACTGTCTATGCGGTAAAAAATTTATATGTTTTAAATACATACCTCAAAGCCTGTTAGAAGGCTGGTACAGGCTTCTGTCAGCCTGCTCTTGGCGGACTGAACCTTCTGAATCACCGCACTCATAACAGTGCGGTGCTCCTCGTCGATGGAGGCGCCATTAAGCACCTCCAGCAAATTGTCTGACGCCTCCGGTTGGACGGAGGTCGCCGGCATCATAGGCTTGCCCTTCTTGCGAAGGGGCCGCCTGCCGGACTCCGGAACCACTGAAGGTTCCGGAGTGGTGTCCGGCCCAGGGCCGGACTTAGATCCCTCTGGGGCTTCATCCCCTTTGGGCCTGGAGTCCGGGAGGTCGCCTTGCGGCGCCTCCAGGACCACCTCCTCCTAGTTTAGTCCCTTTTGGGACTCCACCTCGGTATCATCCGTAGGGCGAGGGGAGGAGGCCGTCGGGAGTGAAGCGCTATTCACATCCGACGAATCCAGGGAGCCGCTCGACGAATCGCCGAGCTGAGCCTTGGGCGGACTGCATGATTGAATTCAGCGTCAGAAGATATTGTACAATAGAGGAGCACCATAAGTTATTTTGGTATACGGATACTTACGATTTTGCCAAGGGCTTCGCCTTGGATGGCCATTCCTCTCCGCCGTCATCGGCGTCGGAGGCGTAGTCCGGAAGAAGGGTCTTCCCATTCTTGGACCCTCCGGCCTCCCCAGTTGGGGCGGCCTTCCTTTTCTTTCCTCCCCCCGCTGGAGGGGGAGAGGCTTCTTCTTCCTCCTCCTCGTCTTTGGAGGCGGAGGGCGCTTCAGGGTCGTCGGGCGATGAATCCGACACCACCAGGCGTCGGGAACTCTTTCGAGTCCCCGTGGCCTTCTTCTTGGCCTTCTTCTCCGGCACCACATGAGGTGCCGGAACCAGCAGCTTCGTCAAGCGTGCATCTGCTGGGCCTTCGGGCAAAGGGGCCGGACAGTCAAACTGTTTGGACGTCCTCTTACAGTCCTGTTAAAGTAGCGGGACTTTAGATCCTGCATAGAGTCAAACTATGAAAATCAAGTTTCCTGTAAAGGCTAAAAAAAGCTTACTTCGGTGGCTTGGTGCTTGGCGCAGAATCCGCGATCCTCGGTGATGGGAGGGGAGACCTCGGAGCTCTTGAATAGCACCTTCCAGGCGTCCTCGTGCTTCGTTTCGAAAAGCCGGGACAAAGTCTGGTGTTGGGCCGGATCGAACTCCCACAAGTTGAAGGCCCATCGTTGACACGGGAGGATCCGGCGGAAGAGCATGGCCTGGACTACGTTGACAAGTTTAACCTTCTTGTTCACCAGGTCTTGGACGCAGGTTTGGAGTCCGGTCACCTCTTCCGAATTACCCCACAATAGGCCCGTCTCTTTCCAAGAGGTGAGCCGTGTGGGGATGCCAGATTGGAATTCGGGGGCCGCTGCCCACTCAGGGTCACGTGGCTCGGTGATGCAGAACCACCCCGATTGCCACCCTTTGATGGTTTCCACGAAGGAGCCCTCGAGCCATGTGACGTTGGGCATCTTTCCCACCATGGCGCCTCCGCACTCCACTTGTCGGCCGCCCACGACCTTCGGCTTGACGCATAAGATATTCAGCCATAGGACGAAGTGAGGCTTGATGCGGAGGAAGGCCTCACACACGACGAGAAACACCGAGATGTTGAGGTTGAAGTTCGGGGCCAGATCATGGAAATCCAGGCCATAGTAGAACATGAGCCCCCGAACAAATGGGTGAAGTGGGAAGCCCAGTCCGCAGAGGAAATGGGTGAGAAACACGACCCTCTCATGGGGCCTAGGGGTGGGGATGAGTTGCCCCTCATCTGGGAGCCGATGCGGGATGTCGTTAGACAAGTATCCGGCTTTCCTCAACTTTTTGATGTGCCCCTCCGTGATGGTGGAGGCCATCCATCTACCTCCCACTCCAGACATGATTGGAGAAGGTTGAGGTGGGAAGTGTGGACTGGGGCGCTGGAGCTCGAGTGCGCAGGAATGGATAAGCGAAGGAGGAAGAAGGGGTAGATGGAAAGGGTGAATCCTTATCCCCTTATACGGGCGGCCGAAACTATGAGCCCCCGCCAGCCTAATAAAACTCGCTTATCTCCCAAGCGCCGCGATTAATCGCGGTTGGGTTACCCACACCCGTATTGATGAGAATCCCAGAATAAGGGGACACGATCTCTGCTTTGACAAGAAGTGACAAGGAAACCGCCTCGCTAAACACACTGAGGTGGGACAGTAAAACGATTCGAATAAAGGTTTGGCTGTGGCATGATGCCACGCTACGTCAGCGGATTAGATTCGTGCAGATATTATTCTCTCTACGATGGTATGTGGAACTTATTTTGCAGAGCCGGACACTATCCTCGTGTTCAACATCTTCTATGAGGTATTCAGAGGAGGAACCCGCCTTGCAATGCCAAAGACAAATTTGCGCACCGGACTCGTCGTCATTGAAGCCTGGTTCAGGGGCTACTGAGGGAGTCCTAGATTAGGGGGTGTCCGGATGGCCGGACTATGACCTTTGGCCGGACTCCCGGACTATGAAGATACAAGATTGAAGACTTCGTCCCATGTCCGGATAGGACTTTCCTTGGCGTGGAAGGCAAGCTTGGCGATACGATATGAAGGTCTCCTCCCATTGTAACCGACTCTGTGTAACCCTAGCCCTCTCCGATGTCTATATAAACCGGAGAGTTTTAGTCCATAGGACGAACAACAATCATACCATAGGCTAGCTTCTAGGGTTTAGCCTCTCTGATCTCGTGGTAGATCAACTCTTGTACTACCCATATCATCAATATTAATCAAGCAGGAGTAGGGTTTTACCTCCATCAAGAGGGCCCGAACCTGGGTAAAAACATCGTGTCACTTGTCTCCTGTTACCATCCGCCTAGACACACAGTTCGGGACCCCCTACCCGAGATCCGCCGGTTTTGACACCGACAGACGTTGTTTAAATAACGTTATGATGTGCGGTGGTCTTTCCCTTCGAGAGGACCCTCTACCGTGACAACGGTGGCCTTCATCTTGGCCCAGTGCACCTTGACATAGGCGAAAGCCCTTTGTGCACCTTCTATGCACATCGACCGTTTGATGGCCTTAATACGGAGCACGGCATCGATGAGTCGCCGCACCAGGCAAAAATAAGAGCTCGGAATGGATTCAGCCGGCCACAGCCGGAGTATAACCTCCTTCATGGCCACTCCAGACATCTTGTGAAGCTCGGCCCACTGCGCCATCTGGTCGTTCAGCAGCGTCGAACGCTCTTGTGTCGCATATTGCAACCAGAACAGATTCTCAGTCGCATGCCCCTCCTGGGCCCAGTAGAATTGCACTGCGTCAGCGGCGCTCTTCGGTAGATCCACAAAGGAGTTTGGAGAACTCCATAGCCTATTAAGTAAGGCATACCTCTGATCGCCAAACTTAGTCTGTAAAAGAAAGGGCTTACCAGCCGCTATCTGTCCGGCCTGTCAGAGCTCCTCGTGAGCTGCGCGGGTTTCGTACCTCGCCTCTTGGGCGTCCTGAAGGGCTTTGGAGAGTTTGGCTACCTCCGTTTTATTGCCCTCCTCGAGGAGCTCACACTTGCGAGTTACGTCCTTGAGCTCTTGCTCAATCTTGGATACGCGCTCCTTGAACTGGCGCCGTATGGCTTATTCATCCTTCAACTCGGCAGCCGCTTTCTTAGCAGCCACATTTCTCACCCTTGCCTGCTCCTTCGCGCGGGCAAGGTCACTCCTGAGGGTCTCAACCTCAGCAGCACCATCTACAATTATGCATATAATAGCGTGAGAGCCTCACTTAAGCATTCGGAAACTAATTCAATGGAATATGGAATGATACATCTCCAACGTATCTATAATTTTTTATTGTTCCATGCTGTTATACTACCTGTTTTGGATGTTTATGGGCTTTACTATACACTTCTATATCATTTTTGGGACTAACCTACAAACCAGAGGCCCAGCCTGAATTGCTGTTTTTTTGCCTATTTCAGTGTTTCATAGAAAAGGATATCAAATGGAGTCCAAACGGATGAAACCTTCGGGAGCGATCTTTTTGGAACAAACGCAATCCAGGAGACTTGGAGTGGACGTCAAGAAGTAGCCGAGGTGGCCACGAGGGTGTAGGGCGCGCCCTAGGGGGGCGCCCCCTGCCTCGTGGGCCCCTCGTGGCTCCCCTGACCTACCTCCTTCGCCTATATATATCTACGTACCCCAAAACCATCTAGGAGCACCACGAAAAACTATTTCCACGGTCGCAACCTTCTATACCCGTGAGATCCCATCATGGAGCCTTTTCCGGCGCTCCGCCAGAGGGGGAATCGATCACGGAGGGCCTCTACATCATCACCAAGGCCTCTCCGATGAGTTGTGAGTAGTTTACCACAAACCTTCGGGTCCATAGTTATTAGCTAGATGGATTCTTCTCTCTCTTTGAATCTCAATACAAAGCTCTCCTTGATCTTGTTGGAGATCTATTCGATGTAACTCTTTTTGTGGTGTGTTTTTTGAGATTCAGTGAATTGTGGGTTTATGATCAAGTTTATCTATGAGAAATATTTGAATCGCCTCTGAATTCTTTTATGTATGATTGGTTATCTTTGCAAGTCTCTTCAAATTATCAGTTTGGTTTGGCCTACTAGATTGATCTTTCTTGCAATAGGAGAAGTGCTTAGCTTTGGGTTCAATCTTGCGGTGTCCTTTCCCAGTGACAGCAGGGGCAGCAAGGCACATATTGTATTGTTGCCATCGAGGATAAAAATATGGGGTTTATATCATATTGCTTGAGTTTGTCCCTCTACATCATGTCATCTTGGTTAATGTGTTACTTTGTTCTTATGAACTTAATACTCTAGATGCATGCTGGATAGCGGTCGATGTGTAAAGTAATAGTAGTAGATGCAGGCAGGAGTCGGTCTACTTGTTGCGGACGTGATGCCTATATACATGATCATGCCTAGATATTCTCATAACTATGCACTTTTCTATCAATTGCTCGACAGTAATTTGTTCACCCACCTTAATAATTATGCTATCTTGAGAGAAGCCACTAGTGAAACCTATGCCCCCGGGTCTATTCTCTATCATATAAGTTTCCAATCTACTTTATTTTGCAATCTTTAATTTTTCAATATATATCATAAAAATACCAAAAATATTTATCTTATCATATTATCTCTATCAGATCTCACTTTCGCAAGTGGCCGTGAAGGGATTGACAACCCCTTTATCGCGTTGGTTGCGAGGTTCTTGTTTGTTTGTGTAGGTGGGAGGGACTTGTGAGGAGCCTCCTACTGGATTGATACCTTGGTTCTCAAAAACTGAGGGAAATACTTACGCTACTTTGCTGCATCACCCTTTCCTCTTCAAGGGAAAAAACAACGCATGCTCAAGAGCTAGCAAGAAGGATTTCTGGCGCCGTTGCGGGGAGGTCTTCGCTCAAGTCAAGACATACCAAGTACCCATCACAAACTCATCTCCCTCGCATTACATTATTTTCCATTTGCCTCTCGTTTTCCTCTCCCCCACTTCACCCTTGCCGTTTTATTCGCCCTCTCTTTTCCGTTCGCCTCTTTTTCGCTTGTCTCTTGTGTGCTTGTGTGTTGGATTGCTTGTCACAATGGCTCATGATAATACTAAATTGTGTGACTTTTCCAATACCAATAATAATGATTTCCTTAGCACTCCGATTGCTCCTCTTAATGATGTAGAATATTGTGAAATCAATGCTACTTTGTTAAATCTTGTTATGAAAGATCAATTCTACAGCCTTCCTAGCGAAGATGCCGCTACTCATCTAAACAACTTTGTTGATTTGTGCGATATGCAAAAGAAGAAAGACATGGATAATGATGTTTTTAAACTGAAGTTATTTCCGTTTTCGCTTACAGATCGTGCTAAAACTTGGTTTTCATCTTTGCCTAAAAATAGTATTGATTCATGGAATAAGTGCAAAGATGCTTTTATCTCTAAGTATTTTCCTACGGCTAAGATCATCTCTCTTAGAAATGATATTATGAATTTTAAGCAACTTGATCATGAGCATGTTGCGCAATCTTGGGAGAGGATGAAATTCCTGATATGTAATTGCCCTACACATGGTTTGAATTTATGGATGATCATACAAAAAACTTATGCCGGATTGAATTTTGCGTCTAGAAATCTTTTAGATTCGGCCGCGGGAGGCACTTTTATGGAAATCACTTTAGGAGAAGCTACTAAACTCCTAAATAATATTATGGCTAATTATTCTCAATGGCATACCGAAAGATCTACTAGTAAAAAGGTTCACGCGATAGAAGAAATTAATGTTTTGAGTGGAAAGATGGACGAACTTATGAAATTATCTGCTACTAAAAGTATTGATCCTAATGATATGCCTTTGTCTACTTTGATTGAGAATAATAATGAATCTATGGATGTGAATTTTGTTGGTAGGAATAATTTTGGTAACAACGCGTATAGAGGAAACTTTAATCCTAGGCCGTTTCCTAGTAATTCCTCTAATAATTATGGTAATTCCTATAACAATTCTTATGGAAATTTTAATAAGATGCCCTCTAATTTTGAGATTAGTGTTAAAGAATTTATGAATTCTCAAAAGAATTTCAATGCTTTGCTTGAAGAAAAATTACTTAAAGTTGATGAATTGGCTAGGAACGTGGATAGAATTTCTCTTGATGTTGATTCTTTGAAACTTAGATCTATTCCACCTAAGCATGATATCAATGAGTCTCTCAAAGCCATGAGAATTTCCATTGATGAGTGCAAAGAAAGAACCACTAGGATGCGTGCTAAGAAAGATTGCTTTGTAAGATCGTGTTCTACTAGTTTTCATGAAAATAATGGTGAAGATCTAAGAGTTATTGATGTGTCTCCTATTAAATCCTTGTTTTGCAATATGAATCTTAATAATGAGGGGACTGGAGATGAGTCAACTTTAGTTAAAAGGCGTGCCAATGATTTGGAGTATTTTGATCTTGATGCTAAAATTGGTAAAAGTTGGATTGGAGGAGATCAAAACTTTACATAACAATGATCTCACTACTTTGGATTTCGAGGAATTTAATTATGAAAATTGTTCTTTAATAGATTGTATTTCCTTGTTGCAATCCATGTTGAATTCTCCTCATGCTTATAGCCAAAATAAAGCTTTTACTAAACATATCGTTGATGCTTTCATGCAATCTTATGAAGAAAAACTTGAATTAGAAGTTTCTATCCCTAGAAAACTTTATGATGAGTGGGAACCTACAATAAAAATTAAAATAAAATATCATGAATGCTATGCTTTGTGTGATTTGGGTGCTAGTGTTTCCATAATTCCAAAAACTTTATGTGATATGATAGGTTTCCGTGAATTTGATGATTGCTCATTAAACTTGCACCTTGCGGATTCCACCATTAAGAAATCTATGGGAAGGTTTAATGATGTTATTATTGTTGCAAATAGGAATTATGTACCCATAGATTTTATCGTTCTTGATATAGATTGCAATCTTTCATGTCCTATTATTCTTGGTAGACCTTTCCTTAGAACGATTGGTGCAATTATTGATATGAAGGAAGGAAATATTAGATTCCAATTTCCGTTAAGGAAAGGCATGGAACACTTTCCTAGAAATAAAATCAAATTACCTTATGAATCTATTATGAGAGCCACTTATGAATTGAATGCC
Organism: Triticum aestivum; assembly: GCF_018294505.1. Classification (NCBI taxonomy): domain Eukaryota; kingdom Viridiplantae; phylum Streptophyta; class Magnoliopsida; order Poales; family Poaceae; genus Triticum; species Triticum aestivum. The sequence goes on along the minus strand of NC_057810.1, from coordinate 125,344,932 downwards.
AAAGATGGCAACACTTAGATCTATTGTTGCTTTTATGCCTTGCTAGGGGCGTTAAACGATAGCGCTTGTTGGGAGGCAACCCAATTTTATTTTTGTTCCTTGATTTTTGCTCCTGTTTAGTAATAGATAATTCATCTAGCCTCTTTTTATATGTGGTTTTATGTTGTAATTAGTGTTTGTGCCAAATAGAACCTATAGGATCATCTTGGGTGAAAGTTAATTTGATCTTGCTGAAAAACAGAAACTTTTGCGCTCACGAGAAAAAATCTAATAAATCACAGAAACGTGATTTTGAGTTGATTCTTTTTGAAGTAGATAAATAGACAAATTTCCCAGTACTTACTATTTTTGTAGGTGTTTTATCATTCAAGAAGTATTCCAAAGTTACAGATTGCTACAGACTGTTCTGTTTTTGACAGATTCTGTTTTTCGTGTGTTGTTTGCTTATTTTGATGAATATATGGCTAGTATCGGGGGTATGAACCATAGAGAAGTTAGAATACAGTAGGTTTAACACCAATATAAATAAATAATGAGTTCATTACAGTACCTTAAGTGGTGGTTTTTCTTTCTTGCACTAACGGAGCTCATGAGATTTCCTGTTGAGTTTTGCGTTGTGAAGTTTTCAAGTTTTGGGTAAAGATTTGATGGACTATGGAATAAGGAGTGGAAAGAGCCTAATATTGGTGATTACCATGGCACCCCAAGATAATTCAAGGACAACCAAAAGCCTAAGCTTGGGGATGCCCCGGAAGGCATCCCCTCTTTCGTCTTCGTCTATCGGTAACTTTACTTGGAGCTATATTTTTATTTACCACATGATATGTGTTTTGCTTGGAGCGTCTTGTATGATATGAGTCTTTGATTTTTAGTTTACCACAATCATCCTTGCTGTACACACCTTTTGGGAGAGACACACATGATTCGGAATTTTTTAGAATACTCTATGCGCTTCACTTATATCTTTTGAGCTATATAGTTTTGCTCTAGTACTTCACTTATATCTTTTTAGAGCACGGCGGTGGTTTTATTTTGTAGAAATTATTGATCTCTCATGATTCAATTATATTATTTTGAGAGTCTTTTATAACAGCATGGTATTTGCTATGGTTATAAAATTGGTCCTAGAATGATGGGCATCCAAGTTGGGTATAGTAAAAACTATCATAGGAAGTGAATTGAATACTATGATCAACTTGATGCTTAATAATTGTTTTTGAGATATGAAGGTGGTAATATTGGAGTCATGCTAGTTGAGTAATTGTGAATTTGAGAAATACTTGTGTTGAGGTTTGCAAGTCCCGTAGCATGCATGTATGGTAACCGTTGTGTGACAAATTTGAAGCATGAGGTGTTCTTTGATTGTCATCCTTATGAGTGGCGATCGGGGACGAGTGATGGTCTTTTCCTACCAATCTATCCACCTATGAGCATGCGCATAGTGCTTGGTTTTTGATGACTTGTAGATTTTTGCAATAAGTCTGTGAGTTCTTTATGACTAATGTTGAGTCCATGGATTATACGCACTCTTACCTTACCATCATTGCTAGCCACTTCGGTACCGTGCATTGCCCCTTCTCACCTTGAGAGTTGGTGCAAACTTCGCCGGTGCATCCAAACCCCATGTGTTGGGGATATAACTATTTGTTTAAGCCGCCCAGGAGGGGCCGGGTTACGCAAAAAAGATTCATCAGAAAGAAGCCCAAGACCAAGCATGAAGATGGCGGTTCAATAAAGGGTCTAAACCCCACCAGCAACTTAAGGACCGTTGTAGTAAACCGCCACAATGGCATGACTTGTATTGTAAGGTAGATTTAACTAGTCACCGAGCCTGACATTGTTTATGAGCCGCTCGGGACTCTGTAAGCCGCAGGGTGCCAACCCGTGTATATAAGGGGGCGACCCACTGGCGGCTAGGGGGAGAAAAGACAACTCATCAAGAACCAGGCATAGCGTATCTCGCTCCCTGGTCTCGAAACATCAAGCAATACCAACCCAACTAGACGTAGGCCTTACCATCATCATAAAGGGCCGAACTAGTATAAACCTTTCGTGTCTCTTGTCCAATTAACCCATTCAAGCTTCCTAGTAGCGATGGCTCCACGATTAAGTCCTTTCACTAGGACATCTGACGTGACAATTCCATGACAGTTGGCGCCCACTGTGGGGCCAGCGCACGGTGGATTTGAGTTCTTGAAGGGCAACTTCGAAGGGCTCAACGGATACGCAGTGGGCCGGATGACCAAGAGTCATCGCGGCAAGATCTACATCGAGAACGAAGGCTGGGGCCCCGACGCCGGCTCAATTGAGTACGGGTACCAGGTCCCCTTCGGCGGAATTCACGTCTTCATTGGCTGGATTGGTGAGCCGGGCCCTGAGCCGGACAACTGCACCGACCTCGTCGAGACGGCTCTGCGTGCAAGACCCACCCGAGTTCAACCCGGTATGAAGCGTGTATTTGTGGGCTGCATCCACGGAGAAGAACGTTCTGAAGGATCTGAAGATGGTGGTGAGACGGCCGTCCTTTCCGACGGTGATTCGTCCGCCGGTTCAACAGATTCGCTATATCAAGTGCAAGATGGCGTGCTCGGGGGCTGCTCCGATGTCTCTAGTATTCTGGACCCCTATGAGTCGCCAAACTAGGCAGGAGTTTTCATGGTTTGGACTCAACCCGGCCAAAATTCTACAGCCGCTGCTGCAATAACGTCCGGGATAGGAGCGGCCGGGGTAGGAGGCCCTGTGCGCCCGCCGGCTCAACTGCTGATAGATCTCATGGATAAGCTTACGGCCTTGTTAACCGCCATGGTTATTCCCGCAAATAAAGATGAGCATGAGGCGGAGGTGGCACGGGTGCGCGAGGGAATAGCTCGGGCCAAGGAGGCCTTAGCAGCTGAGGACACCAGGTTAGCCACGGAACGGGTGGCTTTGGATGCACGGGTGCAGCAGCTCCAGTCAGAGGCTTTCCAGCTTACGATGAGCCTGAACGCATCTAATGAGGTGATGAGAAGGAGGCACCAGAAAACTCAATCCTGTTTGCCTCCGACTTACGACCCTCGGGTTCTTTTTGCTACACTCGGAGCCGGCCCAAGTAACCTGCCAGATGCAAATCAGTTTATGACAGCCGGGACGGGAGGACCGGCTCAGCCTCGGGAGATGGTACCTCCTCATGGGAACATGGCGCCGCCTTTCTGCGTACCGATACCGTCGGGTCACTTTTCCAACCCCATGGAGAACTTAATCGCAGCATCAGCGCGTCTGGCGGCTCTCCCAGTGGACGGTGATGATCCAACAGCGGTGGAGACCCGGAGGATCAGAGAACTTGTCCAGACAGCCCTAGCTCAGCAAGAGACTTATTCTTATAGTCGGGACAGGATTCACTCGACTCCTCCGCCTTGGTTAGCACCGCCTCGTCAAAACCGGAGTCCAAGCTACAGCAGGCACATGGAGTCAGAAGCTTTGTCAAGCAACGCCCAGCGCCGGAACCAGCCCGATGGCTATAACCCGGTACAAGATCGGGTAGGTCAGGAGAACGAGCGGATGGCTCAGCTAGCAGCTCAACAGACGGCTCATCAAGATTTCCCAGAGTATCTGATGGCTTCCGTTGAGACGGGAGTGGCTACTAGAACCGGCGGTGTTCCTTGTTTGGTGTCGGCTCTGCATAATGTATGCCTACCTAAGGACTTCAAGGGACCTCGAAAGGTGCCGAATTACACGGTCGACTTACAGCCTGGAGCATGGATCGAGAGCTATGAGATGGCCATGGAGTTGTTGGAGGTCAGCGATGCAGCAATGGCTAAGTACTTCACCATGATTTTAGACGGAACGGCCCGGTCCTGGTTAAAGGGTTTGCCACCCAATTCCATTAATTCGTGGGCAGAGCTAAAGGCCCGTTTCATCCAGAACTTCAAGGACACTTGCAAGCAATCTATGTCGATTGTGGATTTGACAAATTTTAAGCAGGAGGAGGGTGAATCCACGACTCCCTAGGTACGCCGGGTTAAGGAGATAATACATTCGTCTAACAAGATGGATGCTGGCTCTGCAGTCCTTATGTTGGAAAAGAACTGCCGCTTTGAGCCACTGAGACAGAAGCTGGGGCGCCTTAAGCGTGATTGCAATGATATGGGTATGTTGATGGCCACTTTAGTCAAATACGCTGACTCTGATAGTACCAAGGACCCTGCATCTGATGAGGAAAAGACAGGGGAGGGAAAGAAGAACGGCAAAGGAAAGGGACAGCAGCATAACCTGATGAATCAAGGGGGCAACAAGCGTAAGGCCGAGGGTAACCCGGAGTTTGTAGCCAACGCCAATGCACAGGATAACAATAATAGACGTAAGGGCAAACCTCCCCGATATGGCGGGTCAGGCCCATCTCTTGAGCAGCTACTCAATGAGCCGTGCCCGAAACACGGCACCCGGGAACGACCCGCCACCCACTTATGGAAAGATTGTGCGATCATGAAGGCTTTTAAGAACTCCAACATGTTTGATGGCAATCATGGGCCGGGCGGTGGTTCAGGAGCTGGTGGTTTTCATGGCCCGGGAGGCGGTTCAAGTTCTGGTTTCCAGGGACATCAGGGCGGTTATAATCAGCAGCAATCTGGTCAAGGGGAACAATAGCAGCAGCAGTCGGGTTATCAAAGCCATCCGAAGCAGTTGAGTAGTGGGCAGTATCACGTGTTTACCACTAGCTTGTGCAAACATGACCAAAAGGTTCATAAGAGGGCCATAAATTCAGTTGAGCCGGTGGTTCCCCATTATTTGAGGTGGTCAGAACAGCCCATTGTGTGGAGCAGGGAAGATCACCCCATCCGGGTTGATAATCCGGGTCAGTTAGCCTTGGTGGTAGCACCTCAAGTTAGCGGATATAAATTTACTAAGGTACTCATGGACGGGGGTAGCAGCATCATTATCCTCTACTATGAGACCTTTCAACACATGGGGTTAACTGATAAGAATTTGAAGACGTCCAACATTGTTTTTCATGGAGTGGTCCCTGGTAAGTCAGCTTACCCAGTTGGCAAGATTGAGCTGGAAGTGGCCTTTGGAGATGAATATGACTCCAGAGCTGAAAAATTAACCTTTGAGGTGGTCAAAATCAGGAGTCCATATCATGCTCTGTTTGGACGACCGGCTTATGCCAAGTTCATGGCACGGCCGTGCTATGTTTACCTGCAGCTTAAGATGCCGGGTCACAAGGGTACCATCATCGTGCATGGAAGTCGAAAGGTAGCCCTGGAATGTGAGGAGGGCGACGCGGCTTAGGCTGAGTCTGTTTGTGCAGCGGAGGAACTGAAGTTTTATCAAAACAACGTTGACCCGGCAGATATGACCTCTCTAAAAAAGCCAACCACCGAGCATGACCGGCGATGAAGTTTAAGTCGGCTGCGGAAACCAAGCTTGTGGATTTCAATCCGGGTGATTCATCTAAGCAGTTTAGCATCAGTGCCAATTTGGATCCTAAATAGGAAAGCGCGCTCATCGAGTTCATCCGTGAGAACCGGGACATCTTTGCATGGAAACCTTCTGACATGCCAGGTGTACCGAGAGAACTCACTGAGCACACTCTCAATATTGATCCAAAGTATAAGTCGGTCAGGCAGTTTCTTCGACGGTTCAATGAAGAAAGGGGGAAAACTATTGGAGAGGAAGTCGCCCGGCTCTTAGCAGCTGGGTTTATTGTTGAAGTTTTTCACCCGGAGTGGTTGGCTAACCCGGTGCTCGTGCTCAAGAAGAACGGCACCTGGCGGATGTGTGTGGATTACACGGACTTAAATAAGGCCTGTCCGGCTGATCCCTTTGCTCTCCCCCGTATTGATCAAGTCATTGATGCTACGGCGGGTTGTGAGCGTTTAAGATTTTTGGATGCTTACTCTGGTTCATCATATCAAGATGGCAGTTAAGGACCAGGAGAAGACGGCTTTCATCACTCCGTTTGGAGCCTTCTGTTATGTATCTATGCCATTTGGGCTCAAGAGTGCTCAAGCGACTTATCAGCGATGTGTCCAGAACTATCTCCATGATCAAATTGGGCGCAATGTTCATGCTTATGTGGATGATATCGTGGTGAAGTCTAGAGAGAAGGAAACCTTGATATCTGACCTAAAAGAGACCTTTGATAATCTCCGGGTTTCTCAAATGATGCTTAACCCGGAAAAATGTGTATTTGGTGTACCTGCTGGCAAGCTCTTGGGTTTCTTGGTTTCAAACAGAGGCATTGAAGCTAATCCGGAGAAGATCAAGGCAATTACCTCTCTGGCTAAACCGGCGTGCATCAATGATGTTCAGCGACTGGCGGGTCGTGTTGCCGCTTTAAGCCGGTTCATAAGCCGGTTAGGTGAAAAAGGCCCTACCGCTGTATCAGATGATGAAGAAAACAGACACCTTTGTTTGGAGTGCTGCTGCTAATACTGCCTTTGAAGATTTAAAGAGACAGTTGTCTGAGCCACCGGTCCTTGCGGCTCCCATTGATAAAGAGCCATTGCTGTTATATGTGGCTACTAACTCACGAGCCGTCAGTGTCGCCATCGTGGTGGAGCATAAGGAGGCAGGCAAGGAGCATCCGGTTCAACAGCCGGTTTACTACGTCAGTGAGGTGCTCATTGAGTCTAAACAGAGATATCCACATTGGCAGAAACTTGTTTACGGAGTGTTCATGGCAAACCGGAAGCTGAAGCAGTACTTCCAAAGTCATCCTATAACAGTGGTAAGTTCCGCCCATTTGGGAGACATCATTCAGAACAGGGAGGCCACGGGACGAATTGCCAAGTGGGCTATTGAGCTTGGGCCCTATGGTTTGAAGTATATGCCACGTACTACTATTAAATCTCAAGCCTTGGTGGACTTTATCAATGATTGGACAGAGTTGCAGGCACCTGAGGAGAATCTAGATAACACATATTGGACTATTCATTTTGATGGGTCCAGGCAGTTAGAAGGCTCAGGGGCTGGAGTTGTTTTAACTTCCCCTCGAGGTGACAAGCTTCGTTATGTGCTCCGGCTTATGTTTCCCTGTACTAACAATGCAACTGAGTACACGGCCTTGCTCCATGGTCTCCGGATAGCCAAAGAGATGAATTTGAGACGGGTAAGGTGTTTGGGCGACTCAGATCTGGTGGCTCAACAGGTGTCAGGTAAGTGGGACTCCAAGGATCCCCTTATGGCGGCTTACCGTCGTGAAGTAGATGATGTGGCTGGGCACTTCAGAGGTTATCAAGTAGAGCACATCGATCGAAGGAAGAATGAGGTGGCTGATGCATTAAGCCGGTTGGGATCTCAGCGTAAGACAGTGCCTCCTAATACCTTTCTCGACATTCTGCATAATCCTTCTGTCAAGGTACCTACAGAGGAAGAACTAGCAGTGCCAGACCCGGAGGCATAGCTGGTGGCTGCCCTTCACGTCATCCCGGATTGGATAGTGCCATATTTGGCCTACATGACCCGGGGAGAGTTGCCAGAGGATGAGACCTTGGCAAGACAAATCATCAGGCGATCCAAGTCCATGACGATTGTTAATGGCGAGTTACATCACCTCAGCGTCACGGGGGCTTTTCAACATTGTGTGTCGCCTGCGGAGGGTCAAGAGATACTTCGGGAGATCCATGAAGGAGATTGTGGTCATCATGTCAGCTCAAAATCTCTTATGGCCAAGGCTTTCCGTCATGGTTTCTATTGGCTGACGGCTCATGCTGATGCAGAGGATCTAGTCAGCAAATGTGACGGATGTCAAAAATTCTCACGACAAGCTCATGTGCCAGCTCAAGAGTTGAGGATGATTCCAATTACTTGGCCGTTCGCAGTCTGGGGGCTTGACATGATTGGACCTTTCAAGAGGTCTAAGGATAAAAAGACACATCTCCTGGTGGCAGTGGATAAGTTTACAAAGTGGGTTGAGGCAGAGCCGGTCAGTAAGTGTGATGCAGCCACAGCGGTTCAGTTCATCAAAAAGGTGATCTTTCGTTTTGGTTTTCCACACAGCATCATAACTGATAATGGTACTAATCTCTCCAAGGGTGCCATGGAAGAGTTATGTCAACGAGAACATATCCGGCTTGATGTTTCGGCTGTTGCTCATCCTCAATCTAATGGTCAAGCAGAAAGAGCTAATCAGGAGATACTAAAGGGTATCAAACCATGGCTCTTGGTCCCCTTACAGCGGACTCCGGGTAGTTGGGTAGAGGAGTTACCCTCTGTACTGTGGAGCATCAACACTACGCCTAATAGATCCACAGGTTACACACCTTTTTTCATGGTCTATGGAGCAGAGGCAGTCCTGCCAAGTGACATCCAGCACGACTCACCCCGTGTGGCGGCTTACGTTGAGGCTGATAACGAAAAAGCTCGTCAGGATGCACTTGACTTGTTGGATGAGGAGCGAGACTTGGCAATAGCCCGCTCGGCGATTTACCAGCAAGACCTTCGTCGCTATCACAGTCGCCGGGTTAGAAGTAGAACCTCAGGAAGGCGACTTAGTGCTCCGGCTCATCCAGGATCAATCTGATATGCACAAGCTATCCCCTCCTTGGGAAGGACCCTTTGTGGTCAGCAAGAATTTGAATAACGGGTCATACTACCTCATCGATATTTGAGAGCACAAAGACTCACGTAAGTCAGAGGAGGAGACCCGCCGGCCGTGGAATATAGCCCATCTTCGGCCTTACTATACTTGAGCCACCGGCTCTCAAGATGTATATATTTTGACGATGTATATATTATATAAAGCAATAAAGCAGGATCTCTTTCCTTTTTTACCCTCAAAAGTCTATATGTCTTTTTTACCAGATGGTGGAAAACAACCAACAGGGAGCGGATCATATCTGAATCCGGCTTTCCTTTGGGTCCAGCTTATGATCATATCTGAATCTAGCCATGATCACTTGGGGGCTTCCTGTTCAAACATAGGTCGTATTCGAACCAAAGAGAACATAGCTGTCGATACCCACTTGATCGGCATACTGCCAAACCCACTTGGGGGCTTCTTGATCATATTTGAATCATAGCTTAACCCCTTTGGGTCTGACGTGGATCGTATTCGAATCAGCGTCATTAAACAACTTTTATGGTCACTTGGGGGCTTCCTGTTCAAACATAGGTCGTATTCGAACCAAAGAGAACATAGTTGTCGATACCCACTTGATTGGCATCGCCAAAGCCACTGGGGGCTATATGATCGTATCCGAATCTTAGCTTAACCCCTTTGGAACGGATTACTGATCGTATTCGAATCACAAGCCTTTGAATATTGTTATTATCCATTATACTTCATAAGTTTAAATTACTTGATTATCTTGAGACCTTCTTGAGAGCACCATGAGATAGTTCTTTGTTATTCCGGCTTAATATTGATCACTCCAGGTTATTAAGTGCCAGGTGAGCATTATATGTTCCAGCCTTCAGGAGTTGAATTTACCAGCATGGTGTAGGTCATATAAACAGGCGAGATAATCAAAAGGATCGCAGGCAAGATAAGGCAAGCAAATTTGACATCAAGGAGATAAAAGATCAATATAAACTGGAAGTATATAGTGATGGCGTCTTACGCAAGTATTAAGCGCCATAAACATGTGCGCAGGCATGGCAAAATTGAAGAGGTTTTTTCTACCCTATTACAAGACTCCCCGAGTCTGAATAATGAAGCATTGTTTTGCAAAGTAATAAACGCCTGGCGGTTCACTCCTTTGGTGGGCTTGAATGCTCCGGGTTATCCTTCTCCACTTCTCCGTTGGCTGCTTTGTCCTGGAAAGTTGACGAGGCCCAGTCGATGCCGCTCAAGGCTTCAAATTCGGCTTCATCATCTATTAAACCGGCTGGGTCCACTTCAGGGCCAAAGGTATGCTTACGAGTTGGAGGGATCAGGCTGACTTCATCATAGGGAGGTGTTGGGATTCTCCGGTTCTCGCTATCATAGCCCAGCTGATACTTGGTAAGATCAGTATCGTTCCCAATAAGAGTGGCCATGGGGCATATATCTTTGACACAGGCGGTGAAGTCATGTCCATCAAATACGGTCCCATCTTCCTTAAGACTGGGGTATCCAAGAGCAAGGTCGGCCGGGTCTAGTTCCAGAATCCATGCTTTCGCCCGGCTCAACGTAGCTACGGCCCCGGCTGTAGCGGACGCCCGCCTTAGATCTTGGATCCGTTGAGGTAGTGAAGCAAGCCATTTCAGCACATCTTGCAGGAGGTGAGGAACGTCATCTGATAACGCTGCAACGGCCAGAGCACGTTGTGACCCGGTGTAGAGCTGCTCCACAAGAGTATAAACCGGCTTCAGCTTGATCAACATGTTCTGTTTGAGGTTTGTGCTCCTAGGGCCAGCATTATTAAACATAAGGTGAGCCGGAGCTGATAATTGAAGTAATCATTGAAAGGAGGTTTGCAAGGTTTAAAGTCTATATGGGTAACTTACCAAAGATTGCTGAGACCATTTGAGATATCTGGCATTTTAAGCCGGACAGCTCTGTTGTTGCTTCTACAAGTAATGCCTCTGCCGTCTCAGCCGGGGTCACTAGAGAAGCCTTTTCATCAGCCCAGATTTTCTTCTCTGTCTCAAAATTCTTCTTCAACTTCTGTTGTTCACAGACATTGAATTCAAATTTGGAGTTGGCCTTTTGAATCTCAAGTTCTTGAGTTGCCAGGCGGTTCTTCACGTCAGCAGTCTCCGATTCAAATTGACTTATGGTGACCTGCATTAATGCCAGGTTATAATCAGAATCATGGTAAGATAACATTAAGTCCCAAGCACTCTGCAAGTAATGTGTGCTGAAGAATTTTAACTTACAATGCCGGCTCATGAAAATTAAGTCTCAAGCACTTTGCAAGCAAAGATGCTTGACACTTGGGGGCTGATGTGTATTGCAAGTTTAAAGTATCATGTCACAACCGGGTTAAATATCTTCTTTCAAAAACCGGATAGATCAGTGTTAAGCAATTTTCTAAGTCTACAGCATATTTATTCATAAGCAATAGACTTGGGGGTTGATACAGTAAGCATGATTCAGAAAAGTAGCATCAGTCATACCTTAGATTTTTGCTGTATTTGCTTCACCATGTCAATTTCCAGGTCACGACTGCTATGAACTTGATTGAGATAGCCAGAGACTATATCTCCAATACTTAAATGAGTATAGTCAACAATGTCTAGCTTGGCCTTTCGGCGTTCCAAAAGTTCCTCCTTAGCAGAACACTTGGCAAGGATAGTGGGTTGCCCTGGCTTAACAAAGTGAGTTTTCAGAATCTCAACGTCCGAATCAACTGTCTTGGTCGGGCTAGGAGCTTCTGGGTTATCAGAGTTGTTGAGAGTATCTTCGGAGGGTGGATCAGAGGTTGGTGCTGGAATGTCATAGACTGGTTCAGGCGGCGACTGAGGGGTAGAGCTATCAAGAGCAGTCGTGGCAAGCTCCGGTTCAGTCATGACCGGGTCTCGGGACGGCTTACTCTTTTTTGCCCTCTTACTAGGCTTCACTTGCACGCTGTGGACAAAGGCAGAAGGATGAGTATAAAGGCATGGGTAAGGTAAAGCATAAGGTAAACAAAAATAAGTTACCCAGGGGCAGTTTTGAAAGCCGGCATGTTAGATTGCATAGACTCGCCGGAGGAAGGAGAGGTATCCTGATAATTGGAGTCAGATGAATTGAGAGGTTGGCGAAATAAACCCGCCAAAGGTAAAACAGAACGTAAATCAGAGATAACCTCAGTCCGACGCTTCATGGTTACATCAGGTAAGCCGGAGGAGAGTTCTACATCCTTGCTGTTCAGGGTCTGCCTCCGACTTTCAAACTATTGTTGCTTCAAAAGAAATTGAGGATCTTGATAAGCTAGAGGATGTGAAAATCTTATTTTCCGGGTCACCCTTTGGATTTTTTGCTTTGGCAAAGGCTCTGAGTCGGAGGATATTATAGTTACCTCTTCATCAATCCTTGGCTGTTCCCCGTATCCTCCTGAAAGGATAGAATGTCAATAAAATAATGACAAAAGAGTCATGAGGGTTAAGGATTACATCTTCTTCATCATCAGAAGTATCATCCAATTTGAGTAAATCCGAAGCACTTGGTTTCTTCTTTCTTGAAGTTCCTGTTTTGGCGGCTTTCCTTTCAGCTCTTTTTGCCGCTCTGGCTTGTTTGGCCGCCTCATGGTTATATTTGACCTTACAGAAGTTGTCATCGTCCTGTGAAAAATAATAAGGGGTTACGAGTAAAAGCAAGATGTAACGTAGTAAATAGTATTCACTGAGGTTGGTGACTCACAGCAGGGGCCGGGTTCTTCTTGCAGAAGGGAAGTAAGCCAAAGGCATTACTGATCACCGTGCCTTCTTTCAACAACGATTGGATCATGGCTTCCACCACATCTTCTGGTAAGTCATCGGGGCTATAACGCAGTGGGTCATCCTTCTTGCTGGAGTAAGTACACATTAAGCCGGGGCGGCGGCTTAACGGAAGCACTCGCCAAGTAACCCAGACTCGGACTAGGTCAATGCCGTCTTAGACATTTCCCAAAAGAGCTTTGATTTTTCTAATAGTGGGAGAAAGTGGCAGACGTTCAACAGTAGTCAGTTTATCCGGCAGCTGGTGGTTGGACTCAAGGCGTAGGGCGCGGAAGCCGGGCAGAGGATTTTCTTCAGCCGGATAGGTGTCTTGGCAGTAGAACCACATCTGATTCCAATCCTTTGGGTGACTCGGCAGTTCAGCATAAGGAAAGAGGCAGTCTCTCCGCCACTGAATCGAGATGACACCAAGTTCAAGACTGGGCCCGTTGGCACGTTCATTCTGCCGGTTTAAATAGAACAGCTCTCTGAATAAAAGTATATTGGGCTCTTCTCCAAGGTACACCTCCCAGAAGACTTGGAAGTTGCAGATGTTTGACACGGAATTAGGCCCGATGTCTTGAGGTCTGAGGTCAAAGAAATGCAAAACATCCCTGAAGAATTTTGAACCGGGTGGAGCGAAGCCCCGGTTCATGTGATTAGTAAACACGATTACCTCCCCTTTTTTGGGTTGAGGCTTCTCCTCTGACGGGTTAGGAGCACGATAATACATGACCTCCTTTGTCTTGGGCAGATGGCCGGATTTCACAAAATCAGACAAGATGCTTTCTGTAATAGTGGATTGGACCCAGTTGCAGGTCACGGGAGCTTTAGGAGCCTTGGGTGCCATTACGTAAATTGAAGCCTATGACAAAATAAGAGGTTCCGGTTCAAATTTAACCCGGATGAAAGCATGTTAAGTTTAATCAAGATGGCGGCTTAAGAAGGGGCCTAATGACATATGGCTAACTATATCTGGTTGCCTAAGCCTCTATGGGAATAAGTAACAGTTAAAAAACATTTTAAGTTGCTAGGAGTTGGCAAGGCTGTCAATTAATGTTGTCTATTTTAAATCGGCAATGAGGGCCACTAGAATTAAATGGGCTTAACAGAAACAGGTTTCGTAGTTGGCGGATATTATTTTGGATCAAACAGGTGCATAGAAAGAAAAAGTTTCTAGACCTAAAACTAGTACAGATGAGTTCATCAGTGATAAACAAGGCCTCTGTACATAGAAAGGGATCTATTTGCAGTTGGAAACGGGTGCGAAATAACCACCGCAACTGTTCTACATTATCTGAAGATCAAAAGGGGGCATTGGAGGTAAAAACTATCAAGGGTTTGACTCAGGCTATTACGAACGCCGACGAACTCGAAGAAGCCTTAATGCGGATCTGAGGAACAAGAAGGAGGAAACTTACAGATGCAGAGTTGCTGCGGAGATCCGTCGCGTTTTTCTGGTCAAGTCAGGTTGATGCAACGGCCTGAGTTGGTGAGGACGAGGAGATCTGCGACGGCGGCCGTGGCGGAACTCGAGTGGCAGAGAGACAGGAAGAGGAAGAAGATGAACCACTAAGGAAGAAAATGGAGATGACCTAGGTCGAGCCTATTTATAGGGAAGGGCCGACCAGGACGGAGTGAGAAACGAGGAGACTAAACATCATTATCCAACGGCCCCGATGCCTCGGTTTTCGGAGCGGTCAATAAAAGCAAAGATCCGTTGGAAGATATGGCGGAGTAAAAAATGAATTTAAGTAAAGATGACGTCACGGCGGGCTAACACGGATCCAGTAGATGACGTCATGGCAGGTTAAAAACCTTTGCACATTCAAAAGGTTGAAGGTTTATTTTTTAAGGTATTTTAAGATTGACATGAACCGGTTCAACTCAATCCAGGGCCTAATGTTGGGGATATAACTATTTGTGTAAGCCGCCCAGGAGGGGCCGGGTTACGCAAAAAAGATTCATCAAAAAGAAGCCCAAGACCAAGCATGAAGATGGCGGTTCAATAAATGGTCTAAATCCCACCAGCAACTTAAGGCCCGTTGTAGTAAACCGCCACAATGGCATGACTTGTATTGTAAGGTAGATTTAACTAGTCACCGAGCCGGACATTGTTTATGAGCCGGTCGGGACTCTGTAAGTCGCAGGGCGCCAACCCGTGTATATAAGGGGGCGACCCACTGGTGGCTAGGGGGAGAAAAGACAACTCATCGAGAACCGGGCATAGCGTATCTCGCTCCCTGGTCATCGAAACATCAAGCAATACCAACCTAACTAGACGTAGGCCTTACCTTCATCGTAAAGGGCCGAACTAGTATAAACCTCTCGTGTCTCTTGTCCAATTAACCCCTTCAAGCTTCCTAGTTGTGATGGCTCCACGATTAAGTCCTTTCACTAGGACATCTGATGTGACAATTCCACGACACCATGATACGGTACGCTCTATCACACATACACCTTCTTATATCTTCCTCAAAACAGCCACCATACCTACCTATTATGGCATTTCCATAGCCATTCCGAGATATACTGCGATGCAACTTTCCATCGTTCCGTTTATTATGACACGCTTCATCATTGTCATATTGATTTTGCATGATCGTGTAGTTGACATCGTATTTGTGGCAAAGCCACCATGCATAATTTTTCATACATGTCACTCTTGAGTCATTGCATATCCCGGTACACCGCCGGAGGCATTCATATAGAGTCATATTTTGTTCTAGTATCGAGTTGTAATTCATGAGTTATAAGTAAATAGAAGTGTGATGATCATCATTTTTAGAGCATTGTCCCTTATAAAAAAAGAAAGGCCAAAAAAAGGCCAAATAAAAAATTAAAAAAAATAAAGGCAAAAAAGGCCCAAAAAAGGGGGGGGACAATGCTACTATCTTTTTCCACACTTGTGCTTCAAAGTAGCACCATGGTCTTCATGATAGAGAGTCTCCTATGTTGTCGCTTTCGTTTACTAAGTGGGAATATTTGATTATAGAACTTGGCTTGTATATTCCAACGATGGGCTTCCTCAAAATGCCCTAGGTCTTCATGAGCAAGCAAGTTGGATGCACACCCACTTAGTTTCTTTTGTTGAGCTTTCATACATTTATAGATCTAGTGCATCCGTTGCATGGCAATCCCTACTCCTTCCATTGACATCAATTGATGGGCATCTCCCTAGCCTGTTGATTAGCCGTGTCGATGTGAGACTTTCTCCTTTTTTGTCTTCTCCACATAACCCCTATCATTATACTCTATTCCACCCATAGTGCTATATCCATGGCTCACACTCATGTATTGCGTGAAGATTGAAAAAAGTTTGAGATTACTAAAGTATGAAACAATTGCTTGGCTTTTCATCGGGGTTGTGCATGTTGAGAGCATTCTTGTGTAAAGAAAATGGAGCATGACCAAACTATATGATTTTGTAGGGATGAACTTTCCTTTGCCATGTTATTTTGAGAAGACATGATTGCTTAGTTAGTATGCTTGAAGTATTATTATTCTTTTGTCAATATGAACTTTTATTTTGAATCATTTGGATCTGAATATTCATGCCACAATAAAGAAAAATACATTGAGAAATATGCTAGGTAGCATTCCACATCAAAAAATCTGTTTTTATCATTTACCTACTCGAGGACGAGCAGGAATTAAGCTTGGGGATGCTTGATACGTCTCCAACATATCTATAATTTTTGACTGTAGCATGCTATTATAATACCCGTTTTGGATGTTTATGAGCTTTACTATACACTTTTATATCATTTTTGGGACTAACCTACTAACCGGAGGCCCGGCCGAATTGATGTTTTTTTTGCCTATTTCAGTGTTTCGCAGAAAAGAAATATCAAACGGAGTCCAAACGGAATGAAACCTTTGGGAGCGATCTTTTCGGAACAAACGCAACCCAGGAGACTTGGAGTGGATGTCAAGAAGCAGTCGAGGAGGCCACGAGGGTGTAGGGCGCGCCCTAGGGGGGCGCCCCCTGCCTCATGGCCCCTCGTGGCTCCCCTGACCTACCTCCTTCGCCAATATATATCTATGTACCCCGAAACCATCCAGGAGCACCACGAAAAACTATTTCCACCGCTGCAACCTTCTGTACCCATGAGATCCCATCTTGGAGCCTTTTCCGGCACTCCGCCGGAGGGGGAATCAATCACGGAGGGCCTCTACATCATCACTAAGGCCTCTCCGATGAGTTGTGAGTAGTTTACCACAGACCTTTGGGTCCATAGTTATTAGCTAGATGGTGTTCGCACACGAACACGTCACCGTGTACCCTCGACGCCGGAGGTGATGCACCGCAGCTCACGTCGAAGGAGACCCGTCCAGAAGCGCGGTACGCAAGACAATCCAGCGGGCTCTTTTGAGGACCCGAAACCCCACACGCCCGGGAGGGGCCCTGTCAGGGCGCGCGGCGGCTATGGGCTGCCCTAGGTCAACCTGGTCGCCCCTAGGGCCTCGTGGATCGCCGCCCTGCAACTAGAAGAACGAACGAAGAATGAGGAAGAAGAAGAACGAGGGAGAGAGATAAAGGTAAAGATAAAAGATGATAGATTGATTGTTCGATTGTGTGTTGTTCAATCGGCCGTCACCCCTTAATTATATAAGAGGCGGCTGGACTTCCCGTGCAAGGAAAAGGCTTCAATTCACGTCAAAACCCTAGTCCAATTCAGATTTGTTTGGTCCGAACTTTCCAAAACTGTTCGGTAAAATCTGGCTGCACCTTGCGGGCCATGTTTGGGTGAGTAAAGGGTCTCGGATGGAAATGAGCCCAAAAGCAATCTTGACTGTTTCGATGAGACGAACAACTTCCATGTTGAACGTTTTTTGATATGAGGCCATCTTGAGGGGGGTTTCGGCTGTTTTATGAAGTCTGCAGCAGCGAAATTCAAAACCTGGACGAACATGCCCGGAGTGTCCGGCCATCCACAGAGAAAGTCAAAACCCAGATGGTTTTCCCGGAGTGTCCGGCCATCCAGTGTAGCAGTGTCTTGTACTTGCAATAACTTTTGCATACGACCTCGGATTAAGACGATTTTTATATCAAAATCAACCATTTCGACGAGACGAAGAACTTTGCAGTTGAAGACTTTCTCATCTGAGGCCTTTTTAATAAGATTTTGTGCCATTTTCTATACTGATGTCAACACGGGTATCTCCGAAATTGTCATATCTTTTGCACCTGAGCTCCGTCTGGCACCATCTTCATATCTATCTTGATCTTCTCAAAGAGAGCCATCTCATGGTGACTTTCAATAATAAGTTTGAATTAATCTTGACATAGCTTCAAGCTACTTTTTATAACCGTGCCACTTTTGAGCGTCAACACATGCCCCCCTGTTTTTCGGCAAAGCTAGTGTACCGAAAAATAACATGCACCGTGTTGGTTCTAAGGACGATGTCAACACTCCATCGGCCATCATTTTTTTGAATCCTTGATGCAAGCTTGGGCGAAACCTTCTCAACTTCCGATGATAAGGTCCCATAGATATGTATCTCAAGGCCATCCTCCAAACCATATTGCTCGCCCTTTTGCTAGGATTTTGCAAATAATCAACAATAAACTTTCTTCAATCCTTACTTTTTGCCTGCATAACAAATCATTAGTGGCTGAAGTGATGGACTTTGGTTCAGCCTTACCTATGTTGACGAGACTAAGCATCGGCTATTGATAGAAATACAATACACCATGATTAACATAGTAGCCGGATGCTTGCTGTGCGAACTCTTTTGAATTGTCATGCCTAGAAATATGAACAATTTTAAAGCAACCAAGGTAAATTTTGCATCTAGACATACCTCAAGATAAACTACAAGTGATTCGTCAAAACATTCATAGCCATTGGATATTTGTTGCATTACTCATAACGAATCACCGAAAGCCTCAATGTGTATAGCACCTATGGCAACCAAAAGCTCCAAACTGAATAAAACTTTATATTCGGCTTTGATCATTGTGAAAAAATATTTTAAGTGACATGAGGCTTGTTTTGGTCTCCAATTGAACTAAGGACGATGTTAGGATACTACACCGGCCATGCTTTGACATATTCTTAGGGCGATAGATAAATATCGGCCATTAACATGAGGTCCATGTAGAATTCACCCACCAAACTATGTATAGCCAAAATAAACAAATAAAATAGGAATAAAATATTTCATCCCCTTTGTATTAGCAACAATGTAACTAACCAAATGTATGGTAATTTGGTAATACCCTCTCATGATATAGAAAATTATGTTGCATCCATGGATCAAAATAAATCCAAGGAGGGTAATTGATCATACCTAGGGATGAATTCCATGGCAAAGGCATCAACGACATGGTTGAAGAAAATGGATGATGTGCTAACCGAAGATTTTGATGTTGTGATGCGCACCTTCGGCTTAATTGTTTGTTGCTTTCATTATTTCCCTTCTTCACTTTTATTGTACTTGTTGCAACAGAAGCATGCACATCATTTTTGTCTTGATTGATCTTCTTGGGAACCCATGCGATGTTCTTCTTTTCCAGCTCTTGTGCACTAAGATTTTGTAATTTCTTCTTTTGCCAATATGATAAACCGAGTGGGCATCTCGGTTGTGATTTTGTTTCAACCAATGGCAACTCTTTTGGGGCCTTGTGCACCCTCAATTTCTTTTCTTCAGATTTGGCACTCTGACTTTTATCAATTGATTGCTTCACTTCTTTGCCTTTTGTAGCCAATGTCAACACTTTAATTGGCTCTTTGTTATTTGAGATCAAATCTGAAGCAGCACACTTACGACCATCTCTTTTCACGCGGTAAACTTGCTTTAGCACCTCTTTCTTCTTCCTTGAGCTCTGGACCGATTCCTTATGATTTAAATGGTCTTTGACGTGTGATTGTTCAAATGTTGATCTCCTTGGAGCTGCATAGTATCGGTGAGATGGT
Source organism: Triticum aestivum (assembly GCF_018294505.1). Taxonomy (NCBI): domain Eukaryota; kingdom Viridiplantae; phylum Streptophyta; class Magnoliopsida; order Poales; family Poaceae; genus Triticum; species Triticum aestivum. Next base: position 125,325,706 of record NC_057810.1, on the reverse strand, counting down.
CTAGAATAAGATGGAGAATGTGCCCTTGTATCATACCTGTCCCATGATGAATATGTATCTATATGAGCATAGGGAGGCATCCACGGTATTGGCATTGGAGGCCCAAAATAAGGATATGAATATGTTGCATTGAAATTATCACTTTGCCAATACCAATCCTCATATTTGCGCCTTGGGGGTGATCTTGGTTTCTTTGCATGATTTGGCCGATAAGCATTCTTCTCTTCACTCTTCTTTTGATATTTATCCAATAGTTTAGCGAAGGTGATTTTTGATCTCTTACACTTGCGCTTGTTTCGGCCTTTGTTTTCTTTTGGCTTGATTTCATCGATCATTGGATTTGCTTGCTGCCCCCCAGTCCTTGGCATCTCCATTGTAGCTTCGATGGAATTCTCACCCTCAAGATTATGTTCGTTATGCTCTTCAACAATGTAACACCCACGATGCGGCTATATCTCCCACGTGTCGAAGCACGACTTAGAGGCATAACCGCATGGTGGTTTTGTCGCAAGAAGGGTCATCTTCACACAATCCCATGTAATGAACAAGAATGGGATAAAGAGAGTTGGCTTACAATCGCCACTTCAGACAATACATAATTAAGATCATACATCATTCAAATACACTCATAGACCGGCTACGGTCAAGTTCAAATGAAAAGAAGACAACCCCAAATGCTAGATCCCCGATCGTCCCGACTGGGCTCCTCTACTGATCATCTGGAAACGATACGTAGTAACGACCAAGGGCCTCATCAAACTCCCACTTCAGCTTAGTTGCGCCATCTGCGCTGGTGTCCTCAGCACCTGCATCTGTTTTGGTAGAATCTGTGAGCCACGGGGACTCAGCAATCTCACACCCGCGAGATCAAGACTATTTAAGCTCATAGGTAGGTAAAGGGGTAATATGGTGGAGCTGCGGCAAGCACTAAGCATATATGGTGGCTAACATACGCAAGTGAGAGCGAGAAGAGAAGCAACGCATCGGTCGAGAAGCTAGAAGCGATCAAGAAGTGATCCTGAAACTACTTACGTCAAGCATAACTCAAACCGTGTTCACTTCCTGGACTCCGCCGAGAAGAGACCGTCACGGCTACACATGTGGTTGATGCATTTTAATGAAGTCAAGTGTCAAGTTATCTACAACTGGACATTAACAAATTCCCATCTGCCTCATAACCACGGGCACGGCTTTCGAAAGATTATATACCCTGCAGGGGTGTCCCAACTTAGCCCATCACAAGCTCTCACGGTCAACGAAGGATATACCTTCTGCCGGGAAGACCCGATCAGTCTCGGAATCCCGGTTCACAAAACATTTCGACAATGGTAAAACAAGACCAGCAAAGCCACCCGAAGTGCCGACAAATCCCGATAGGAGCTGCACATATCTCGTTCTCAGGGCACACCGGATAAGCGAAGCGTACAGGAACCGATGAATCCAAGTTGCCAAGGAATGGTCCCGCACGGTGCTCTAGTTTGGACCAACACTCGGAGGAGCACTGGCCCGGGGGGGTAAATAAAGATGACCCTTGGGCTCGCAAAAACCCAAGGGAAAAAGGCTTAGGTGGCAAATGGTAAAACCAAGTTTGGGCCTTGCTGGAGGAGTTTTATTCAAAGCGAACTGTTAAGGGGGTCCCATAAATCACCCAACCGTGTAAGGAACGCAAAATCAAGGAACATAACACCGGTATGACGGAAACTAGGGCGGCAAGAGTGGAACAAGTCACCAGGCATAAGGCCGAGCCTTCCACCCTTTACCAAGTATATAAGGTGCATTAATTAAACAGGAGATAATGTGATATTCCAAATATCCATGTTCCGACCAGGAACAAACTTCATCTTCACCTGCAACTAACAACGCTATAAGAGGGGCTGAGCAAAAGCGGAGACATAGTCAAACAACGGTTTGCTAGGACAGGATGGTTAGAGGTTTGACATGGCAATAGGGAGGCATGGTAAACAATGGCAGGTAGAGCTAACATAGCGATAGAGCGAGTACTAGCAAGCAAAGATAGAAGTGATATCGAAGGTATGGTCATCTTGCCTGCAAGGTTCTCAGAGTTGTCAAAGGCTTGATCCTCGTAAGCGTTCTCAACAGGTTCCTCGTGCACGTACTCGTCTCCCGGCTCTACCTAAAGCAAGAACACAAGCAAAGGAACCACAATAAATCACGGTGCAATGCATAAGCAACATGATGCAATACATGTCATGATATGCGAGATGTGATATGCAATGCTTATGCGTGGTTCGGGAGGAAAAAGGATGAACAAGGCATCAACTTAGCAAACCAATTATGCCGCTGGAAATATGAGATGATTTCGGTTGAAATCGATATAAGGATCACAGGGAACGGATGCACGGTTTGCAAATGGCAAGCAAAACAAGAATGGCACAAAGCTGCAATTAACAGCATGATGCTACTTAGCATGCAACAAGAAACTATGCTACAGCACCCCAACATAAAAACAAAACATATGGCAGTGATCTACAGGAGATGCTTAACAAAAGAGGAACACTGAGCTACGGCTAAATCACAACACAATAGGTTCAAACAAGCATGACAAAAGAGCTAAAAATATCAGGTTGTACATGGCATAAACAGCATCACAAAGCAATGTTTAGAGCAGGTTATCAACAAGCTACAGGAACTTATAATAGCAAAACAAGACATGGCATGAATCTACTCAAAGCATAGATCAAAAATCCCTTACTGACCATAAGCCAAAAATGATCAGAAAATATGACGGCACCCATGTGAACATAGCAAGTTTTGTTAACAGATTCAGCAAACAAAGCATGGCATTGACATAATTACGAAGGCACCTTCGCGAGCTCGATGCATTCACTACAGAGCATTTCATGATAAACTAAGCATACATCCATCAAGAAGACATGGCATAGAAGCTATACATGGCAAGAACAACATCATAACATACACGGATCAACTACAACAACCTTGGCAATATTGAATAACAGGTAAACAATCTGCCAGGAAACATTCTGAAGCAAAAGTAGAGCACGAAAATAACATGCTAGACTACTCCATAATTGCAACCAGGACCATGGATGGATAGAGAATAACCATATGTTCAAAACACCCTTACTGAAGTATCTCAAATTATGCATGGATCTCTCTGTAGCAACATGTTTACATGGCATCAAAATAACAACAGAACAGGGACTAAAATCAGCAATATCACGAAGCCTAGTTTGCATGCTTGTGCTAGTCACCACATTGATCACAAAAATAGAAGGTAAGCACCTCTATAAAGAAGACATGGCATAGTTCAACTCACATGTAGGGATCAAGTCCATAGGATGCACACATCAATCATGGCAAAAATGACAACAGAGCTCGTTCTGATAAGATTCTGAAACTAACATTATGAAGCCCTCTTCCAACAGCATTCGGAAATCAAGATGAGCTCAAATGTAAATGATGCAATGAGATGAAATGATGTACTCTTCGAGACGAACAATTCGGTATGCTACACGCCCAAAACGGAGCCACGGGTGAAAAGATGTGGGGCAATGAAGATGCAACAAAATTTATGACAGAAAATGACTTAGACGAAAATCGGGGGGAAGAAAGTCAACCGCGGCTTCGATCGGATCTGGCGCGGATCGAGGACGGCACGGCTGCCGGAGCTCGGGGAAGCCGGAGAGGACGAGGCTAGGGCGGCGGCCAGAGTTGGCCGGGACGGCGGAGGCCGTTGCTGCTCCGGCCGAGGCGGTGCGCGGAGGAGGCGGGGCCGGGCGGCACCGGCGGCGCGGCCGCGGGGCGCCGGAGTAGCCGGACGAGGCGGGCGGCGACGGGCCGGAGGCGGCCGGCGGCGAGCCACGGGAGGCGGTCGGCGGCGGAGGCCTCGGGCGGCGGTGGCGCGGGCGATGGCTCGGGCGAGCGGAGGCGCGGGCCGCGGGGGCCTCCCGCGCGCCTGGCGGGCCGGCGGCGGCAGCAGCGGCCGAAGCGCCACGTGTCGCGCCCTGGGTGGCTGGGGCGCGGGGCGGACGTGTCCGGCGGCGCGGAGAGGAGCGGGGCTAGGGTTTGGGGATCCGGAATTTCGGGGGAGTGCACATATTTATAGGTAGAGGGAGCTAGGAGACTCCAAATGAGGTGTAGTTTTCGCCCACACGATCGTGATCCAACGACGGAGAGCATGGAAGTGACTTAGATGGGTTATTGGGCTGTTTTGGAGGGGTGTTGGGCTGCAACTCAAAAGAGGCCTATGCGGTTGTGCGGTTAACCGTTGGAGTACCAAACGAGCTCCAAATGACCCGAAACTTGACAGGTGGTCTACCGGTGCTATACCAGGGCCACTTGGCAAGGCTCGGTCCATTCCGAGAATGTTTAACACCCGCACACGAAAAGAGACAAGAGGGGTGCGCCGGTGCATGTGGGAGTGTCGGATTGCGAAACGGACAACGGGGAAAATGCTCGAATGCATGAGACGAACACGTATGCAAATGAGATGCACATGATGACATGATATGATATGCATGACATGAATAAAATGCAAAACAAAAGACAAAACCCAACCACGGAGGGAATATCATATCACATAGCCGAAAATGGCAAGAGTTGGAGTTACAAAGATGGAAAGTTACATCCGGGGTGTTACAACACTCCACCACTACAAGAGGATCTCGTCCCGAGATCTAGGACTGAAAGAACTCTGGATATTCGGAACGGAGGTGATCCTCGCGCTCCCAGGTGGCTTCTCGGTCGGAATGGTCTGACCACTTCACTTTCAGGAATTTGATCGACTTGTTGCGAGTCTTGCGCTCGGTTTCTTCGAGAATAGCAACGGGGTGCTCATGATAAGAGAGATCTTCTTGGAGGTCGATTTCTTCGAAGTTGATAGTGCGCTCAGGAGTCTTGAAGCACTTGTGAAGCTGTGACACGTGAAACACATCATGCACGTTTGCAAAGTTGGATGGAAGCTCAAGTTGATAGGAGAGGTCGCCTCTTTTGCCAATGATCTTGAAAGGACCCACGTATCTAGGGGCAAGCTTCCCTTTGATACCGAAGCGACGAGTGCCTTTCATTGGAGAGATGTGGAGGTAGACATGGTCTTCGATTTCAAAAGCCAAGTCACGGTGCTTGTTATCATAGTAACTCTTTTGGCGCGATTGCGCGGCTTTGAGATTCTCACGAATGACTTTGCACATTTCTTCGGCTTCTGTGATCAAGTCATTGCCAAGAAGTTGGCGTTCACCTGTCTCAGACCAATTGAGAGGAGTACGGCACTTTCTGCCATAGAGAATTTCGAATGGGGCCTTGCCCGAACTCACTTGGAAGCAAGTTTCATTAACAGATTCAGCAAACAAAGCATGGCATTGACATAATTACGGAGGCACCTTCGCGAGCTCGATGCATTCACTACAGAGCATTTCATGATAAACTAAGCATACATCCATCAATAAGACATGGCATAGAAGCTATACATGGCAAGAACAACATCATAGCATACACGGATCAACTACAACAACCTTGGCAAAATTGAATAACATGTAAACAATCTGCCAGGAAACATTCTGAAGCAAAAGTAGAGCACAAAAATAACATGCTAGACTACTCCATAATTGCAACCAGGACCATGGATGGATAGAGAATAACCATATGTTCAAAACACCCTTACTGAAGTATCTCAAATTATGCATGGATCTCTCTGTAGCAACATGTTTACATGGCATCAAAATAACAGCAGAACAGGGACTAAAATCAGCAATATCACGAAGCCTAGTTTGCATGCTTGTGCTAGTCACCACATTGATCAAAAAAATACAAGGTAAGCACCTCTGTAAAGAAGACATGGCATAGTTCAACTCACATGTAGGGATCAAGTCCATAGGATGCACACATCAATCATGGCAAAAATGACAAAAGAGCTCGTTCTGATAAGATTCTGAAGCTAACATTATGAAGCCCTCTTCCAACAGCATTTCGGGCATCAAGATGAGCTCAAATATAAATGATGCAATGAGATGAAATGATGTACTCTTCAAGGCAAGCAATACGGTATGCTACACGCCCAAAACGGAGCCACGGGTGCAAAGATGTGGGGCAATGAAGATGCAACAAAATTTATGACAGAAAATGACAGACGAAAATCGGGGGGAAGAAAAGTCAACCGCGGCTTCGATCGGATCTGGCGCGGATCGAGGACGGCGCGGCTGCCAGAGCTCGGGGAAGCCGGAGGGGACGAGGCCAGGGCGGCGCCGGAGTTGGCCGGGACGGCGAAGGCCGGCGGCGGAGGGCGGCGCTGCTCCGGCCGGGGCGGCGCGCGGAGGAGGCGGGCCGGGCGGCACCGGCGGCGCGGCCGCGGGGCACCGGAGTAGCCGGACGAGGCGGGCGGCGACGGGGCGGAGGCGGCCGACGGCGAGCCGCGGGAGATGGTCGGCGGCGGAGGCCTCGGGCGGCGGCGGCGCGGGCGATGGCTCGGGCGGGCGAAGGCGCGGGCCGCGGGGGCCTCCCGCGGGCCTGGCGGGCCGGCGGCGGCGGCGGCGGCCGAAGCGCCACGTGTCGCGCCCTAGGTGGCTGGGGCGCGGGGCGGACGTGTCCGGCTCCGCCCGGACGTGTCCGGCGGCGCGGAGAGGAGCGGGGCTAGGGTTTGGGGATCCGGAATTTCGGGGGAGTGCACATATTTATAGGTAGAGGGAGCTAGGAGACTCCAAATGAGGTGTAGTTTTCACCCACACGATCGTGATCCGACGACGGAGAGCATGGAAGTGACTTAGATGGGTTATTGGGCTGTTTTGGAGGGGTGTTGTTCTGCAACTCAAAAGAGGCCTATGTGGTTGTGCGGTTAACCGTTGGAGTACCAAACAAGCTCCAAATGACCCGAAACTTGACAGGTGGTCTACCGGTGCTATACCAGGGCCACTTGGCAAGGCTCGGTCCATTCCGAGAACGTTTAACACCCGCACACGAAAAGAGACAAGAGGGGTGCGCCGGTGCATGTGGGAGTGTCGGATTGCGAAACGGACAACGGGGAAAATGCTCGAATGCATGAGACGAACACGTATGCAAATGAGATGCACATGATGACATGATATGATATGCATGACATGAATAAAATACAAAACAAAAGACAAAACCCAACCACAGAGGGAATATCATATCACATAGCCGAAAATGGCAAGAGTTGGAGTTACAAAGATGGAAAGTTACATCCGGGGTGTTACAAACAACTTCACTTCTTGAAAGCTTGATCCCATCACCTGCAGTTTTTACCTTCTCTTTAAATGGATCGGCTTGAAGCAGCCGATGCATAAACTTTTTGCCATCAGGACCAATTGGAATAGACTGGTCATCTCTTGGTGTCTCAACAAATTTCAATCGTCCTTTTTCAATGGCTGATTTAACTATTTGACGAAACATATTGCAATCCTCAAAATTATGTTTGAACGAATGATGCAACCTGCAATACATTCGTCCTTGGTTTGATGGCTTGATACAGTGATCAAGAATTCTAATGTAATTATTTTTCAACAACAAATCAAAAATTTGATCACACATGTTTGAATCAAAGGTATACTTTTTGTTATCTAGCCGATCTTGGTGTGCGTACGACTTTGGAGGTAAGCAAATGAATGGTTCAGATTTGGAATCTCCCCGTTCGGCTATGCAATGTGTTTTGCACTCTATATCCGATGTCTTTCAATAAGATACCATAATAGCATCAGTTTTCTCAAAAGAATTTAACCTTGGCTTTAAATTTCTGAAATAATAATAGTTAGAGCATACATGTCTCAATTGAGACCAAATTAAAGCCAAGTAATAAACAAGCAAAGCCACCCAATTAGATATGATCTCTAGATAAAGCAATGGGGAAAGCCCTGGCTGGAACAACAAGTCATTATCGGTCTTTATAAATGGCGCAATGGGTTAACCGATATGCTCAATAAAATTTTTATTGCTAACAAATAAATTACCCTTCTTCATTGGTCTTTCAAAATTACTTGTGAGGATTTGTCTAATAGATGCATCAACAACAAAGTTGTGACCAAATCTAAAAATAGGTAAATTACTTGACAACCATACCTCTTCAAATATGTTGGGAGAGCATGATGGTGGTGCCACTTGAAGAACATCTTGCTCCGTCTTTGGATGGCTCCCCAACACCTTGTCATCATCTTTTTCTTGATTTCGTGCATCATTGCTTTGAAGATCCATGTCAGCCAAACTTTGTTCGGCTACTTGTTCTTGTCCTTGAGGCTTGTCAATTTCTATGACATGGAACTCATAGGGCAGGAAGTAGGTTCCATTGACTTCGGAGAAATCAAGTATGGCTGCTTTGCTATGCTTTCCATGCCCTTTCTCAATAATGCTTGCCTCTTTGGATTTGATGGACTCGGAATATATACTACTTGATTCGGCTTTTCAAATAACCGAATTTTCTTTGTTACTTGAATCAACAACTTTATCTTTTTGAATTTGCAAGCCTTCTCGCTCTCGTCTAATTTTAGCCCACATCTCAGCTTGGCGAGCTTTAAACTTTTTCATCTCAATTTCCATCCAGTCGTCATGAGATTGCCCCCCAATACTTTGAGACTCTTTCGGCAATGAGGTGCCGAAACTTTGCGATTGTTTAGGTGGTACACTGGATGGTACAACACTAGGCGACTGCATCATTTGCACAACTCTAGCTTTTACTGCAGCAAAATCATGAGGATTCCCGCCTTCTATTAGTTCATGTCGAATGGAGTTGCACAAATCCCAAGATAATGTAAGCTTGTTCTCAACCACCCAGTCTGGATATGGTTGCCCCCGATGCTTTTAGACTCTTTCGGCAATGAGATGTTGCCGAAATTGTGTAATTGTGTAGGGGGGACATGATATGCCATGGTAGTAGGTGAAGACATTTGTGCTCCTGTAGAAGTTTCACTTATTCGGCCATGACCATGAAGGTGCAGAGCCGAATTATGGACATCAACAGTTGCGTATGGTGCCAAAACATTAGTAGCATTACATGTAGCATATGATGTTTGAGGGTAATTGGCCAAATAACTAGTAGTAACATGGCCAATTGCCCTATCCACCGGCACGTTTGGATTAACGCACTGCAAGTTATTTGCCGATGAATAAAAACTTGAAACACTTTGTTGCATACCATTGGAAGTTCCTACATAGGGTGTCTCGACTTGATTAACCGAACTCATCATGTTATTCATCGGCATATAAATTTGTGGGGTTGCCGATGCATGGGAGTTGGGATACATATGTTGCATGTTGCTAAAATTATATGAAGTAGAATCATGGAGATTTTGTTTCATCGGCCTTTGCACATAATTAGATGCATGATTGATAAAGCTAGGGCTAGCCGATACATTATGCTCATTAGATGATCTAGCAACAACATATAAATTATTTGCATTTACAAAGGGGAATTGGGTGTTCATATTACCTTTGTAGATTGCAAACCCTAGATGACGATCTCTTCGTAGCAAGAACGGGCCGGAGACCGTTCAAACCTTCGTCCCCAGCGGAGTCACCAAAAAGTGTGTTCGCACACGAACACGTCACCGTGTACCCTCGACGCTGGAGGTGATGCACCGTAGCTCACGTCGAAGGAGACCCGTCCGGAAGCATGGTACGCAAGACAATCCGGCGGGCTCTTTTGAGGACCCGAAACCCCACACGCCCGGGAGGGACCCTGTCAGGGCGCGCGGCGGCTATGGGCTGCCCTAGGTCAACCTGGTCGCCCCTAGGGCCTCGTGGATCGCCGCCCTGCAATTAGAAGAACGAACGAAGAACGAGGAAAAAGAAGAACGAGGGAGAGAGATAAAGGTAAAGATAAAAGATGATAGATTGATTGTTCGATTGTGTGTTGTTCAATCGGCCGTCACCCTTTAATTATATAAGAGGCGGCTGGACTTCCCGTGCAAGGAAAAGGCTTCAATTCACGTCCAAAACCCTAGTCCAATTCAGATTTGTTTGGTCCGAACTTTCCAAAACTGTTCGGTAAAATCTGGCTGCACCTTGCGGGCCATGTTTGGGTGAGTAAAGGGTCTCGGATGGAAACGAGCCCAAAAGCAATCTTGACTGTTTTGATGAGACGGACAACTTCCATGTTGAACGTTTTTTGATATGAGGCCATCTTGAGGGGGGTTTCGGCTGTTTTATGAAGTCTGCAGCAGCGAAATTCAAAACCTGGACGAACATGCCCGGAGTGTCCGGCCATCCACAGAGAAAGTCAAAACCCAGATGGTTTTCCCGGAGTGTCCGGCCATCCAGTGTAGCAGCGTCTTGTACTGGCTATAACTTTTGCATACGACCTCGGATTAAGACGATTTTTATATCAAATTCAACTGTTTCGACGAGACGAAGAACTTTGCAGTTGAACACTTTCTCATCCGAGGCCTTTTTAATAAGATTTCATGCCATTTTCTATACTGATGTCAACACGGGTATCTCCGAAATTGTCATATCTTTTGCACCTGAGCTCCGTTTTGCACCATCTTCATATCTATCTTGATCTTCTCGAAGAGAGCCATCTCATGGTGACTTTCAATAATAAGTTTGAATTAATCTTGACATAGCTTCAAGCTACTTTTTATAACCGTGCGACTTTTGAGCGTCAGCAGATGGCTTCTTCTCTCTCTTTGAATCTCAATACAAAGTTCTCCTTGATCTTCTTGGAGATCTATTCGATGTAACTCTTTTTGCGGTGTGTTTGTCAAGATCCGGTGAATTGTGGGTTTATGATCAAGTTTATCTATGAGAAATATTTGAATCTCCTCTGAATTCTTTTATGTATGATTGGTTATCTTTGCAAGTCTCTTCGAATTATTAGTTTGGTTTGGCCTACTAGATTGATCTTTCTTGCAATGGAGAAGTGCTTAGCTTTGGGTTCAATCTTGCGATGTCCTTTTCTAGTGACAGCAGGGGCAGCAAGGCACGTATTGTATTGTTTCCATCGAGGATAAAAAGATGGGGTTTATATCATATTGCTTGAGTTTATCCCTCTACATCATGTCATCTTGTTTAATGTGTTACTCTGTTCTTATGAACTTAATACTCTAGATGCATGTTGGATAGCGGTTGATGTGTGGAGTAATAGTAGTAGATGCAGGCAGGAATTGATCTACTTGTTGCAGACGTGATGCCTATATACATGATCATGCCTAGATATTCTCATAACTATGCACTTTTCTATCAATTGCACGACAGTAATTTGTTCACCCACTGTAATAATTATGCTATCTTGAGAGAAGCCACGAGTGAAACCTATGCCCCGGGGTCTATTCTCTATCATATAAGTTTCCAATCTACTTTATTTTGAAATCTTTACTTTTTCAGTATATATCATAAAAATACCAAAAATATTTATCTTATCATATTATCTCTATCAGATCTCACTTTCGCAAGTGGCCGTGAAGGGATTGACAACCCCTTTATCGTGTTGGTTGCGAGGTTCTTGTTTGTTCATGTAGGTGCGAGGGACTTGTGAGGAGCCTCCTACTGGATTGATACCTTGGTTCTCAAAAACTGAGGGAAATACTTACGATACTTTGTTGCATCACCCTTTCCTCTTCAAGGGAAAAACCAACGCATTCTCAAGAGGTAGCATGGAGCACTCGAAGCATACCTTGCGCTTCGTCGAGCCGCTTGTTAATCTGGATATTGTCCTCATCGCCCAGTTGCAGTTTCCGCTTCAGTTCAGAAACTTCGGCGGCTTGAGCGGTCGCTTCTAACAATGAAGCCTGATGTTTATCAAAAAGGCTAAATATGCTATTGACTGCAGATAATTATAGACCCTCCGTTCACCCTCCTTCATCGGCCAAACAGAGTCTCAGGGGCTACTATCTATATATAGAAGGATTTTTATGGAAAGCGGCTAAAAGACATTACATTGCATACCTCGAAGCCTGTTAGTAGGCTCGTGAAGACTTCATCTAGTCCGCTCTTAGCAGACTGAACGTTTTCAACCACCATACCCATTAAGATACGGTGCTCCTCCAAGACAGATGCACCTTGCAGTTCATCCATCAGCTTGTTCGACGCCTCTGTATTTGTAGAGGTCGTCGTCCTCCCCTCCTGCAGAGGGGGCTGCCGATCTAATTCTGGGACTGTGTGGGTCTTCGGAACGATATCTAGCTGAGGGTCCGATGACCCAGGACTCCTATGGCCGGTCTCCATAGGGGTTGTGCCCCCCATGTCGTCGACAGCCTCCGGTGCCGCATTGGTCGTCCCCCGCACTTCTCCGGAGCCTAGAGAAACCATTTGGGACGACACCTCGGGATCGTCCGCCCTAGGAGGCGAGGAAGCCCGTGGATGCGTCTCGCTCTCCATCTTGTCCGGTGAAAGATCTCCCGATGACGACGATCCCTGAGGAATGTCACAGGCCGGACTGTGATATGAAATTTGATATTATTCTCATAATCTATAAATAGGATTAGATGTGAACAAGGCATCTGAAAGTACTCACAATTCGGCTAGGGTCTTGGTGCGGGAGCGGTGCTTGGGAATGGCTTCGGTGCCCGAATCCGAGTCATCGGAGAGGGATACCCTTCCCCTCTTGGACGCCCCTTCCTCCGGATCTATGGAGGCCGCTCTATTTTTCCCTTGGGAGGAGGGTTCTCTACCTCCTCCTCCTCCTCCTCTTCGACCTCCTCCTTGTCCTTGTCTTTGTCTTCCTCACCAGAGGAAGGAGCTTCGGTTCCTCCTGACACGGTTCCCGAAGTCTCTACGAGATAGAGGTTGCCTTGGGCCTCCTTGGTATTCTTATTCTTGTTGTCTTTCTTTGCCGGCACCTGATAGGGTGCCATGACCAGCATCTTCATTAACAGAGGATCTGTTGGATTTTCGGGGAGCGTGGCCAGACACTTGATCCGCTCGGCCTTCTTTAGCCAGTCATGTTCAGAAGATGGAATTTTCAGGACCCCTCCCTAAGTATGACAAGCTAAACAGTGTTCGGCAATATAATACTTAACGGGGATGTCGGATTGTTGCAGTCGAGGCTGGTGTCATCGGACGTCTGTGGCCACGTCTTCTGCTTCTTAAAAAGCAGCTTCCAAATCTTTTTGTGTGTCGTGCCATAGAAGTGCTGCAGAGTCCGTGTCCCCTCCGGATTGAACTCCCACATTTTGAGAGGCCGTCGTTGGCAAGGGAGCATTCGGCGAATAAGCATCACCTGAATCACATCAGTAAGAGTGATGTCCTTGTTTATCATGCTCTTGGCACGCTTCTGCAGCGCCGACACGTCATTCGGGGACCCCCAATCTAGGCCCTTGTTGGTCCAGGATGCAAGCTGCAGCGGAGGTCCAGATCTGAAGGCAGGAGCAGTGGCCCACTTGGTGTCGCGAGGTACGATGATATAGAACCACTCCTACTGTCACACCTTGACGGTGTCTATAAATCTTCCTTTGGGCCAGGTAAGTTTGTTCAGCTTGCTCACCATGGCACCGCCGCACTCGGAGTGTTGGCCTTCAACCACCTTCGGCTTCACATTGAAAACCTTGAGCCATAAGCCGAAGTGTGGAGGGACGCGGAGAAATGCTTCGCACACGACGATAAACGCCGAGATGTGGAGGAAGGAATTCAGGGCCAGATCGTGGAAATCCAGCTCGTAGTAGTACATGAGACCTCGGAAGAAGGGGTGAAGGGAGAATCCGAGTCCTCGGAGGAAGTGAGGGATAAAGACCACCCTTTCACCGGGCTCTCGGGTGGGGATGATCTTCCCCGGAGTTGGGAGCCTGTGTTTGATCTCCGCCGTCAGGTACCTCGCCTCCCGCGGGTCCTGGATGTTCTTCTCTGTTATGGAGGAGGCCATCCACTTGCCGTGAAAGCCAAATCCAGCCATGGTTGGAGAGGTTAGGGCGGAAGGAAAGTTTGGAACTTGGGCGCTGGAGCTCGGGGGATCGAAAGGCAGAGGAAGAAGAAGGCATGGGATGAACAGAGGGGTCTTTATCCTCTTATAGAGGCAGCGAATATCAAGCGCCCCCTCATAAGCCTTAAATCTCACCTATTCCCAAGGGGACGTGTGAACGGCACGGTTGGATTACCCAAAACCCCTATTGATGAGAATCCCGTGATAAGGGGACATGATCTCTGCTTCGACAAGACGTGTCATTGGCCGTGCCTCGAAATATGAAACAGGGTTGTAAAACAGTTCAGAATAATAATAAGGCCAGAACATAATGTCTCGCCGAAAAAGTAGCCCACGGACATGGCTTATTTTAAGTATTGTTACAACTTAGGGTTGTACGTGTGGAACAGGGTCGGATACAGCTCTAGTGTGCGGAATGCTGCTTTGTGTATTTGGAAAAGGAACCCGCCTTGCAATGTCGAAGACTATTTGCGCGCCGGATACATCGTCATTGAAGCCTGGTTCAGGGGCTACTGAGGAAGTCCTGGACTAAGGGGTCCTCGGGCGTCCGGGCTATATGGTATGGGCTGGACTGATGGGCCATGAAGATACAAGATAGAAGACTTTTTCCTGTGTCCGGATGGGACTCTCCTTTCCGTGGATGGCAAGCTTGGCGTACGGATCATATGCTTTCCTTTCTTTGTAACCAACTCTGTACAACCCTAGATCCCTCTGGTGTCTATATAAACCGGAGGGTTTAGTCCATAGGATGGATCATAATCATACGTGCTAGACATCTAGTGTTTAGCCATTACGATCTTGAGGTAGATTGACTCTTGTAAACCCCTATACTTATCATAGTCAATCAAGCAGGAAGTAGGGTATTACCTCCATTAAGAGGGCCCGAACCTGGGTAAACATCGTGTCCCTTGCCTCCTTGTTTCTTTCGATCCTTAGATGCACAGTTTGGGACCCCCTACCCGAGATCTGACGGTTTTGACACCGTAGCCCCCTCCTCCTATTCCAATTCGGCCTCCTTCCTTGGGGGTGGGGAGCCACCCCTTGTGGGCTGGTGTGCTCCCCTCCTCTGGCCCATATGGCCCATATCTTCCCCCAGGGGCTTCTGATAACCCCCCCCCCCCGGTACTCTGATATGTACCCGATACATTCCGGAACACTTCAGGTGTCTGAATACTATCATCCAATATATAAATATTTACCTCTCGACTATTTCAAGACTCCTTGTCATGTCCGTGATCTCATCCGGGAATCCGAATAACATTCAGTCACCAAATCACATAACTCATATAATACAAAATTGTCATCAAACATTAAGTGTGCAGACCCTACGGGTTCGAGAACTATGTAGACATGACCGAGACACCTCTCCGATCAATAACCAATAGCGGAACCTGGATGCTCATATTGGTTCCTACATATTCTATGAAGATCTTATCGGTCGAACCGTTATGACAACATACGTTTATTCCCTTTGTCATCGGTATGTTACTTGCCCGAGATTCGATCATCGTACCTTCATACCTAGTTCAATCTCGTTACTGGCAAGTCACTTTACTCGTTCAGTAATGCATCATTCCGCAACTAAATCATTAGTCACATTGCTTGCAAGGCTTCTTATGATGTGCATTGTCGAGAGGTCCCAGGATACCTCTCTGATACTCGGAGTGACAAATCCTAATCTCGATCTATGTCAATCCAACAAACACCTTCGGATATACCTGTAGAGCATCCTTATAATCACCCAGTTACGTTGTGACTTTTGATAGCACACAAGGCATTCCTCAAGTATCCGGGAGTTGCATAATCTCATAGTCGGAGGAATATGTATTTGACATGAAGAAAGCAGTAGCAATAAAACTGAACAATCATTATGCTAAGCTAACGGATGGGTCTTGTTCATCGCATCATTCTCCTAATGATATGATCCAGTTCATCAAATGACAACACATGTCTATGGCTAGGAAACTTAACCATCTTTGATTAACGGGCTAGTCAAGTAGAGGCATACTAGCGGCATGGTGTTTTTGTCTATGTATCCACACATGTATCAAGTTTCCCGTTAATACAATTCTAGCATGAATAATAAACATTTATCATCAATAAGGAAATATAAAATAACCACTTTATTATTGCCTCTAGGGCATATTTCCTTCGGTCTCCCACTTGCACTAGAGTCAATAATCTAGATTGCATTGTAATGATTCTAACACCCATGGAGTCTTGGTGCTGATCATGTTTTGCTCATGGAAGAGGCTTCATCAATGGGTCTGCCACATTCAGATCCGTATGTATTTTGCAAATCTCTATGTCTCCCTCCTTGACTAGATCACAGATGGAGTTGAAGCATCTCTTCATGTGTCTCGTCTTTTTTGTGAAATATGGACTCCTTCGCCAAGGCAATTGCTCCAGTATTTTCACAAAAGATTTTCATTGGACCTGATGCACTAGGTATAACACCTAGATCGAATGTGAACTCCTTCATCCATACTCCTTCATTTGCTTCTTCCGAAGCAGTATGTACTCCGCTTCACACGTAGATCCCACCACGATGCTCTGCTTGGAACTGTACCAACTGATAGCTCCACCATTCAATAAAAATACGTATACGGTTTGTGACTTAGAGTCATCCGGATCAGTGTTAAAGCTAGCATCGTCGTAACCATTTACGACGAGCTCTTTGTCACCTCCATAAATGAGAAACATATCCTTAGTCCTTTTTAGGTACTTCAGGATGTTCTTGACTGTTGTCCAGTGATCCACTCCTGGATTACTTTGGTACCTCCCTGCTAAAATTATAGCAAGGCACACATTAGGTTTGGTACACAGCATAGCATACATGATAGAACCTATGGCTGAGGCATAGGGAATGACTTTCATTTTCTCTCTATCTTCTGCAGTGGTCGGGCATTGAGCCTGACTCAACTTCACACCTTGTAACACAGGCAATAACCCTTTCTTTGATTGATCCATTTTGAACTTCTTCAAAACTTTATCAAGGTATGTGCTTTGTGAAAGTTCAATCAAGCGTCTTGATCTATCTCTATAGATCTTGATGCCCAATATATAAGCAGCTTCACCGGACGTCTTTCATTGAAAAACTTTTATTCAAGTATCCTTTTATGCTATCCAGAAATTCTATATCATTTCCAATCAACAATATGTCATCCACATATAATATTAGAAATGTTGCAGAGCTCCCACTCACTTTCTTGTAAATACAGGCTTCCCTGAAAGTCTATATAAAACCATATGCTTTGATCACCTCATCAAAGCGTATATTCCAACTCTGACATGCTTGCACTAGTCCATAAATGGATCACTAGAGCTTGCACACTTTGTTAGCACCTTTAGGATCGACAAAACCTTTTGGTGTATCATATACAACTCTTCTTTAAGAAATCCATTAAGGAATGCAGTTTTGATGTCCATTTGCCAAATTTCACAATCATAAAATGCAGTAATTGCTAACATGATTCGGACAGACTTAAGCATCGCTACGGGTGAGAAAGTCTCATCGTAGTCAACTCCTTAAACTTGTTGAAAACCTTTTGCAACAAGTCGAGCTTTATAGATAGTAACATTACCATCAGCGTCAGTCTTCTTATTGAAGATCCATTTATTCTCTATGGGTCACCGATCATCGGGCAAATCCACCAAAGTCCATACTTTGTTCTCATACATGAATCCTATCTCAGATTTCATGGCCTCAAGCCATTTATCGGAATCTGGGCTCATCATAGCTTCTTCATAGTTCGTAGGTTCGTCATGGTCAAGTAACATGACTTCCAGAATAGGATTGTTGTACCACTCTGGTGTAGATCATGCTATGGTTGACCTATGAGGTTCTGTAGTAACTTGATCTGAAGTTTCATGATCATTATCATTAGCGTCCTCTCTAGTTGGTAGGCATCACGGGAACGGATTTCTCAGATGAGCTACTTTCCAAATTGAGAGAAGGTACAATTACCTCATCAAGTTCTACTTTCCTCCCACTCACTTCTTTCGAGGGAAACTCCTTCTCTAGTAAGGTTCCATTCTTGGCAACAAAGATCTTGCCTTCGGATCTGTGGTAGAAGGTGTAGCCAATTGTTTCCTTAGGGTATACTATGAAGATGCACTTCTCTGATTTGGGTTCGAGCTTATCAGGTTGAAACCTTTTCACATAAGCATCGCATCCCCAAACTTTAAGAAACAACTTAGGTTTATTGGCAAACCACAGTTCATACAGTGTCGTCTCAACAAATTTTGACGGTGCCCTATTTAATGTGAATGCAGTTGTCTCTAATGCATAACCCCAAAACGATAGTGGTAAATCAGTAAGAGACATCATAGATCGGATGATATCTAATAAAGTGCGTCTACGACGTTTGGACACACCATTACATTATGGTGTTCCAGGTGGCTTGAGTTGTGAAACTATTCCACATTGTTTTAAATGAGGGCCAAGCTCGTAACTCAAATATTCAGCTCCACGATTAGATCGTAGAAACTTTATTTTCTTGTTGCGACAATTCTCCACTTCACTCTGAACTTCTTTGAACTTTTCAAATGTTTTGGACTTGTGTTTCATTAAGTAGATATACCCTTTGTGACAACATACGTTTATTCCCTTTGTCATTGGTATGTTACTTGCTCGAGATTTGATCGTCAGTATCTTCATACCTAGTTCAATCTCATTACCGGCAAGTCTCTTTACTCGTTCCGTAATGCATCATCCCGCAACGAAATCATTATTCACATTGCTTGCAAGGCTTCTTATGATGTGCATTACCGAGAGGGCCCAGAGATACCTCTCCGATACTCAGAGTGACAAATCCTAATCTCAATCTATGTCAACCCAAAAAACACCTTCAGAGGTACCTATAGAGCATCTTTATAATCACCCAGTTATGTTGTGACGTTTGATAGCACACAAGGCATTCCTCCGGTATCCAGGAGTTGCATAATATCATAGTCGGAGGAATATGTATTTGACATGAAGAAAGCAGTAGCAATAAAACTGAACGATCATTATGCTAAGCTAATGGATGGGTCTTGTCCATCACATCATTCTCCTAATTATGTGATCACGTTCATCAAATGACAACACATGTCTATGGCTAGGAAACTTAACCATATTTGATTAACGAGCTAGTCAAGTAGAGGCATACTAGGGACACGGTGTTTTTGTCTATGTATCCACACATGTATCAAGTTTCTGGATAATACAATTCTAGCATGAATAATAAACATTTATAATGAATAAGGAAATATAAAATAACAACTTTATTATTGCCTCTAGGGCATATTTCCTTCAGCCCCCAGCATCATAAGGTTTTGCTCTAGGGGTTTTTCCTGCAAAACAGCCTAATCCAACAACCAATTGCATGTTAGTTTGATTAGAGTCATGGGATCATTGATCTTTCTATCTCGAAAAGTAATATCATTTCTACATTTCCAGATTGCACACATGATAGCGGAGATTCCAACTAGCACTAGTTTTTTCTCTCTATCAACAAAGCTTCTGACCCCAAGGTCCCATACAATCATCTATCCCTTGAGGAGATGTTTTCAGATTAAATGAACATTTAATCAAGCTCCGTGGGAGTTTAGCAGTTGAGCATGTAAAAAACAGATGATCAATGGTTTCATTTTGGCCACAGTAGACACATCCTTGTTTCCCTCTCCACCCTTTTTTGACTAGATTATCCTTAGTCAACACACTTTTCCTGGCAATGAGCAAGAGGAACATTTTAATTTTTGCTGGAATTTTGATTTTCCAAAGATATTTGTGTGGGAATCCCACATCAGTTTTGATCTGGGAGTGGTAAAGTGATCTAACAGAGAATTGCTTGTCGGCTGCCAGCATCCACTGTGGCTGATCCTTGCCATCATACATCCTCACCCTCTCACATCTAGCTCTTAGGCTATCCCAAAAAGTCTGTTTATCAACAATTAGATTTCTTTTGAATTTAAATCCAGCCCACCCCATATCAATGGCATCAGCCAC
The DNA here is from genome assembly GCF_018294505.1 of Triticum aestivum. Taxonomy (NCBI): domain Eukaryota; kingdom Viridiplantae; phylum Streptophyta; class Magnoliopsida; order Poales; family Poaceae; genus Triticum; species Triticum aestivum. Next base: position 125,305,883 of record NC_057810.1, on the reverse strand, counting down.
TAAGATGTCATGATTTAGGTTAATAAAATATATACTTGGATAGGCCTCTTTTAATGGTTTGGATCCCACCCACCAGTCTTCCAAGAAACGAGTATTTTACCATCTCCCAATTTCTTCTTCACATTTTTGAAGTAGATCTCTTTAATTTGCATGAGGCTCCCCCAAAAATGGGAGTCTCCAGCCTTCTTTTTTATTCCAGAAATTCATTTCCCTTTCACATATTTATTGAGAAGATTTTTTATCCACATCACATCTCTGCCTCCAGTTTCCACAGTCATTTGGCCAATAAATCTTTATTCATTAGTTCTAGATTTAAGATCCCCAGCCCCCCAAGTCTTTTGGGAGACAACAAATTTTCCAATTTACTAGATGATATTTATTTTTATCTTCATTCTCTTGCCACACTAACCTAGCTCTAAAGAAATCAAATTTTTTCCTCACTCCCACTGGCAGGGGATAAAATGACATCATATACATCGGCATATTTGACAGGCATGCTTGTACAAGGGTAGTTATCCCTACCATCTTTTGCAACCTCCCCTGCCAGCATGCACATATTTTCTCTATTTTCTCTGTGACACTTTTCCAGAATTTGTTTCCCAGCCTTACATTAGTCACAGGCAGCCCTAAATATTTGAAAGGGACCTCCCCTCTCTTGCAAGTGAAAATTTCCAAATAAATCTCACTTTTGTTTATGGCCTCCCCAAACAGATAAACCTCACTTTTGTGGAAGTTGACGGTTAGGCCAAACATTTGTTCAAAAGCAGTAAGTATGAATTTTTAGTTTTTTGCACTCTCCTCTGAAGGAAATATGGCCTAGAGGTAATAATAAAGTTATTGTTTATTTCCTTATTTCATGATAAATGTTTATTATTCATGCTAGAATTGTATTAACCGGAAACTTAATACATGTGTGAATGCATAGACAAAACATAGTGTCCCTAGTATGCCTCTACTTGACTAGCTCGTTAATCAAAGCTGGTTATATTTCCTAACCATAGACATGTGTTGTCATTTGATAAACAGGATCACATCATTAGGAGAATGATGTGATGGACATGACCCATCCGTTAGCTTAGCATTATGATCGTTACAGTTTCATTGCTACTGCTTTCTTCATGACTTATAGATGTTCCTCGGACTATGAGATTATGCAACTCCCGAATACTAGAGGAACACCTTGTGTGCTATCAAACGTCACAACGTAAATGGGTGATTATAAAGATGCTCTATAGGTGTCTCTGAAGGTGTTTGTTGGGTTGGCATAGATCGAGATTAGGATTTGTCACTCCGAGTATCGGAGAGGTATCTCTAGGCCCTCTCGGTAATGCACATCATAATAAGCCTTGCAAGCAATGTGATTAATGAGTTAGTTACGGGATGATGTATTACGGAACAAGTAAAGAGACTTGCTGGTAACGAGATTGAACTAGGTATGAAGGTACCGATGATCGAATCTCGGGCAAGTAACATATGACAAAGGGAATAATGTATGTTGTCATAATGGTTCGACCGATAAAGATCTTCGTAGAATATGTAGGAGCCAATATGGGCATCCAGGTTCTGCTATTGGTTATTGACCAGAGAGGTGTCTCGGTCATGTCTACATAGTTCTCGAACCCGTAGGGTCCGCACGCTTTACGTTCGTTGATGATATAGTATTATATGTGTTGTGTATGTTGGTGACTGAATGTTGTTCGAAGTCCCGGATGAGATCACGGGCATGACGAGGAGCTCTGAAATGGTTTAGAGGTAAAGATTCGTATATTGGATGATATGGTTAGGCCAAGGAGTCAGGCCCACGGGGCGATAAGTCGGTGCAAAAGGAGTTTTGCGGAGGCCAAGGGCCAAACACTGGAGACCTTGGCATCTGGCCATGGAGTCCGAGTGGGACTCTTGCCTTTTGGGAAAAACTGACTTTGAGGAGGATTTTGCTCCAAGTTTCGACCCCAGGGATCAACATATAAATAGAGGGGCAGGACTAGCACCAAAGACACATCAAGAAACACCAAGCCATGTGCCGGCAACCCCGTACCCTCTAGTTTATCATCCGTCATAGTTTCCATAGTGCTTAGGCGAAGCCCTGCAGAGATTGTTCTTCACCAACACCGTCACCACGCCGTCGCGTTGTCGAAACTCATCTACTACTTCACATGTCTTGCTGGATCAAGAAGGAGAGGAAGTCATCGAGCTGAATGTGTGCTGAACGCGGAGGTGTCGTATGTTCGGCACTTGATCGGGACAAATCATGAAGGTGTATGACTGCATCAACCGCGTTGGTAAACGCTTCCGCTTTGCGATCTTCAAGGTATGAAGATACACTCCCCCTCTCATTTCTATGCATCTCCTAGATAGATCTTGCATGATCATAGGAAATTTTTGAAATTGCATGCTACGTTCCCCGACAGTGGTATTAGAGCCAGCTCTATGCATAGATGTTTTATGCATGAGTAGAACACAAAGAGTTGTGGGCGATAATAGTCATACTGCTTACCACCAACGTCTCACTTTGATTCGGCGGTATTGTTGGATGAAGCGGCCCGGACCGACATTACATGACCGCGTTCATGAGACTGGTTCTACCGCTTTTGCACACAGGTGGCTGGCGGGTGTCAGTTTCTCCAACTTTGATTGAATCGAGTTTGACTCCGGCCGGTCCTTGCTGAAGGTTAAAACAACACACTTGACAAAAAATCGTTGTGGTTTTGATGCGTAGGTAAGAACTGTTCTTGCTAGAAGCCCATAGCAGCCACATAAAACTTGCAACAACAAAGTAGAGGACATCTAACTTGTTTTTGCAGGGCATGTTGTGATGTGATATGGTCAAGACATGACGTGATATAAATTGTTGTATGAGATGATCATGTTTTGTAACAGAGTTATCGGCAACTGGCAGGAGCCATATGGTTGTCTCTTTATTGTATGAAATTCAATCGCCATGTAATCGCTTTACTTTATCACTAAGCGGCAGCAATAGTCGTAGTAGCAATAGTTGGCGAGGCGACAATGATGCTTTGATGGAGATCAAGGTGTCAAGCCGGTGATGATGGAGATCATGACGATGCTTCGGTGATGGAGATCATGAGCACAAGATTATGATGGCCATTCATGTCACATATTTTGATTGCATGTGATGTTTACCTTTTATGCTTCTTATTTTGCTTGGTACGGCGGTAGCATTATAAGATGATCCCTTACTAAAATTTCAAGGTATAACTGTTCTCCCTAAGTATGCACCGTTGTGATAGTTCTTCATGCTGATACACCACGTGATGATCGGGTGTGATAGGCTCTACGTTCACATACAATGGGTGCAAGCCAGTTTTACACATACAGAATACTCTGGTTAAATTTGACGAGCCTAGCATATACAGATATGGCCTCGGAACATTGGAGACCGAAAGGTCGAGCGTGAATCATATAGTAGATATGATCAACATAGAGATGTTCACCATTGAAAACTACTCCATCTCACGTGATGATCAGACATGGTTTAGTTGATATGGATCACGTGATCATTTAGATGATTGGAGGGATGTCTATCTAAGTGGGAGTTCTTAAGTAATATGATTAATTGAACTTTAATTTATCATGAACTTAGTCCTGATAGTATTTTACAAATTATGTTGTAGATCAATAGCTCGCGTTGTAGCTTCCCTATGTTTTTTATATGTTCCTAGAGAAAACTAAGTTGAAAGATGATAGTAGCAATGATGCGGACTGGGTCTGTGATCTAATGTTTATCCTCATTGCTACACAGAAGAATTATGTCCTTGATGCACCGCTAGGTGACAGACCTATTGCAGGAGCAGATGCAGACGTTATGAACATTTGGCTAGCTCAATATGATGACTACTTGATAGTTTAGTGCACCATGCTTTACGGCTTAGAACCAGGACTTCAAAAACCGTTTTGAAAACCACAGAGCATATGAGATGTTCCAAAGGGCTGAAATTGGTATTTCAGAATCATGCCCGTGTGGAGAGGCATGAGACCTCTGACAAGTACTTCGCCTAAAAAGATGGAGGAGAATTGCTCAGCTAGTGAGCATGTGCTCAGAATGTCTGGGTACTACAATCGCTTGAATCAAGTGGGAGTTAATCTTCCAGATAAGATAGTGATTGACAGAGTTCTCTAGTCACCATCACCAAGTGACTGGAAGTTCGTGATGAACTATAGTATGCAAGGGATGACAAAAACGATTCCCGAGCTCTTCGTGATGCTGAAATCGACGAAGGTAGAAATCAAGAAAGAGCATCAAGTGTTTACGATTGACAAGACCACTAGTTTAAAGAAAAGGGCAAAGGTAAAGAAAGGGAACTTCAAGTAGAATGGCAAGCAAAACTCACCGGGAAGAATCCCAATGCTAGACCCAAGCCTGAAACTGAGTGCTTATACTGCAAAGGAAATGGTCACTGGAAGCGGAACTGCCCAGAATATTTGGCGTATAAGAAGGATGGCAAAGTGAACAAATGTACATTTGATATACATGTTATTGATGTGTACCTTACTAGTGCTCATAGTAATCCCTAGGTATTTTATATTTGTTCAGTTGCTAAGATTATTAACTCAAAACAGGAGTTACAAAATAAAAAGAGACTAGTTGAGGGTGAAGTGACGATGTATGTTGGAAGTGGTTCCAAGATTGATATGATCATCATCGCACACTCCTTATACTTTCGGGATTAGTGTTGAACCTAAATAAATGTTATTTGGTGTTTGCGTTGAGCATTAATATGATTAGATCATGTTTATTGCGATACGGTTATTCATTTAAGACAAATGATAATTGTTATTCTGTTTACATGAATAAAACCTTCTATGGTCATACACCCAATGCTAATGGTTTATTGAATCACGATCGTAATGATACACATATTCATAATATTGATGCCAAAAGATGCAAAGTTGATAATGATAGTGCAATTTATTTGTGGCACTACCGTTTGAGTCATATCGGTGTAAAGTGCATGAAGAAACTCCAAAAAGATGGACTTTTGGAATCACTTGATTATGAATCATTTGATACTTGCGAATCGTGCCTTATGGACAAGATGACTAAAACTCCATTCTCCAGAAAAATGGAACGAGCTAATGACTTATTGGAAATAATACATACCGATGTATGCAGTCCGATGAGTGTTGAGGCTCGTGGCGAGTATCGTTATTTTCTGACCTTGATAGATGATTTGAGTAGATATTGGTATATAAAATTAATGAAACACAAGTCTGAAACATTTGAAAAGTTCAAAGAATTTCAGTGTGAAGTGGAAAATCGTCGTAACAAGAAAATAAAGTTTCTACGATCTGATCATGTAGGAGAATATTTTAGTTACGAGTTTGGCCTTCATTTGAAACAATGTGGAATAGTTTCACAACTGACACCACCTGGAACACCATAGTGTAATGGTGTGTCCGAACGTCATAACCATACTTTATTAGATATGGTGCGATCTATGATGTCCCTTACCGATTTACCATTATCATTTTGGAGTTATGCATTAGAGACAGCTGCATTCACTTTAAACAGGGCACCATCAAAGTCCGTTGAGACGACACCGTATGAACTGTGGTTTGGCAACAAACCTAAGTTGTCATTTCTTAAAGTTTGGGGTTGCGATGCTTATGTGAAAAAGCTTCAACCTGATAAGCTCGAACCCAAATCAGAGAAGTGTGTATTCATAGGATACCCAAAGGAAACTGTTGGGTACACCTTCTATCACAGATCCGAAGGCCAGATATTCGTTGCTAAGAATGGATCCTTTATAGAGAAGGAGTTTCTCTCAGAAGAAGTGAGTGGGAGGAAAGTAGAACTTGATGAGGTAATTGTACCTTCTCCTGAATTGGAAAGTAGTTCATCACAGAAACCAGTTCCAGTGATTCCTACACCAATTAGTGAGGAAGATAATGATGATGATCATGAAACTTCAGATCAAGTTACTACCGAACCTCGTAGGTCATCCAGAGTACGGTCCGCATCAGAGTGGTACGGTAATACTATTCTAGAAGTCATGCTACTAGACCATGATGAACCTACGAACTATGAGGAAGCGATGATGATCTCAGATTCCGCGAAATGGCTTGAGGCCATGAAATCCGAGATGGGGTCCATGTATGAGAATAAAGTGTGGACTTTGGTGGATTTTCCTAATGATCAGTAAGCCATAGAAAATAAATGGATCTTCAAGAAGAAGACAAATACTGACGGTAATGTTACTGTCTACAAAGCTCGACTTGTTGCGAAAGGTTTTCGACAAGTTCAAGGGGTTGACTATGATGAGACTTTCTCACCCGTAGCGATGTTTAAGTCTGTTCGAGTCATGTTAGCAATTGTTGCATTTTATGATTATGAAATTTGGCAGATGGATGTCAAAACTGCATTCCCGAATGGATTTTTGGAAGAAGAGTTGTATATGATGCAACCAGAAGGTTTTGTCGATCCAAAGTGTGCTACCAAAGTGTGCAAGCTCCAGCGATACATTTATGGACTAGTGCAAGCTTCTCGGAGTTGGAATAAACGCTTTGATAGTGTGATCAAAGCATATGGTTTTATACAGACTTTTGGAGAAGCCTGTATTTACAAGAAAGTGAGTGGGAGCTCTGTAGCATTTCTAATATTATATGTGGATGACATATTGTTGACTGGAAATGATATAGAATTTCTGGATAGCATAAAGGGATACTAGAATAAGAGTTTTTTGATGAAAGACCTCGATGAAGCTGCTTACATATTGGGCATCAAGATCTATAGAGATAGATCAAGACACTTAATTGGACTTTCACAAAGCACATACCTTGATAAAGTTTTGAAGAAGTTCAAAATTAATCAGTCAAGGTTCTTGCCTGTGTTACAAGATGTGAAGTTGAGACAGACTCAATGCCCGACCACTACAGAAGACAGAGAGAAAATGAAAGTCATTCACTATGCTTCAGCCATAGGTTCTATCATGTATGCAATGTTGTGTATCAGACCTGATGTGTTCCTTGCTATAAGTATAGCAGGGAGGTACGAAAGTAATCCCGGAGTGAAGCACTGGACAGTGGTCAAAGTTATCCTTAATTACCTAAAAGGACTAAGAAAATATTTCTAGGTTATGGAGGTGATAAAGAATTCGTCATAAAGAGTTACATCGATGCAAGCTTTTACACCGATCCGGATGACTCTGAGTCTCAATATGGATGCATATTGAAAGTGGGAGCAAGTATCTAGAGTAGCTCCATGCAAAGCATTATAGACATAGAAAATTTGCAAAATACATACGGATCTGAATGTGGCAGACCCGTTGACTAAACCTCTCTCACAAGCAAAACATGATCACACCTTAATGCTCTTTGGGTGTCAAGCACATAGTGATGTGAACTAGATTAGTGACTCCGGTAAACCCTTTGGTTGTTGGTCACATGATGATGTGAACTATGGGTGTTAATCACATAAAAATGTGAACTTTTGGTGTTAAATCACATGGCGATGCGAACTAGATTATTGACTCTAGTGCAAGTGGGAGACTGAAGGAAATATGCCCTAGAGGCAATAATAAAGTTATTGCTTATTTCCTTATTTCATGATAAATGTTTATTATTCATGCTAGAATTGTATTAACCGGAAACTTAATACATGTGTGAATACATAGAGAAAACATAGTGTCCCTAGTATGCCTCTACTTGACTAGCTCGTTAATAAAATATGGTTATGTTTCCTAACCATAGACATGTGTTGTCATTTGATGGGATCACATCATTAGGAGAATGATGTGATGGACATGACCCATCTGTTAGCTTAGCATTATGATCGTTACAGTTTCATTGCTACTGTTTTCTTCATGACTTATACATGTTCCTCAGACTATGAGATTATGCAACTCCCGAATACCAGAGGAACACCTTGTGTGCTATCAAACCTCACAACGTAAATGGGTGATTAAAAATATGCTCTACAGGTGTCTCCGAAGGTGTTTTTTGGGTTGGCATAGATCGAGATAAGGATTTATCACTCCGAGTACCGGAGAGGTATCTCTGGGCCCTCTCGGTAATGCACATTATAATAAACCTTTCAAGCAGTGTGACTAATGAGTTAGTTATGGGATGATGTATTACGGAACGAGTAAAGAGACTTGCCGGTAACTAGATTGAACTAGGTATGTGATACGTCTCCAACGTATCTATAATTTATGAAGTATTCATGCTATTATATTATCTGTTTTAGATGTTTAATGGGCTTTACTATACACTTTTATATTATTTTTGGGACTAACCTATTAACCTAGAGCCCAGTGCCCCTTTCTGTTTTTTCCTTGTTTTGAGTTTTACAGAAAAGGAATAGCAAACGGAGTCCAATTGACGTGCCAATTTTTGACGAATTTTTATGGACCAAAAGAAGCCCCAGGAGTGCAAGAGTTGGGCCAGAAGAGTCTCGGGCTGCCCACGAGGGTGGAGGGTGCGCCCCCTGCCTCGTGGAGAGCCCGGAGACCCCCCTGACGTTAGACCTACGCCAAAAATTCCTATAAATACTGAAACCTCCAGAAAATAACCTAGATCGGGAGTTCCGCCACCACAAGCCTCTGTAGCCACCAAAAACTAATCGGGACCCTGTTCCGGCACCCTGCCGGAGGGGGGATCCCTCACCGGTGGCCATCTTCATCATCTCGGCGCTCTCCATGATGAGGAGGGAGTAGTTCACCCTCGGGGCTGAGGGTATGTACCAGTAGCTATGTGTTTGATCTCTCTCTCTCTCTCGTGTTATTGATTTGGCACGATCTTGATGTATCACGAGCTTTGCTATTATAGTTGGATCTTATGATGTTTCTCCCCCTCTACTCTCTTGTAATGGATTGAGTTTTCCCTTTGAAGTTATCTTATCGGATTGAGTCTTTAAGGATTTGAGAACACTTGATGTATGTCTTGTCGTGCTTATGTGTGGTGACAATGGGATATTCACGTGATCTACTTGATGTATGTTTTGGTGATCAACTTGCGGGTTCAGTGACCTTGTGAACTTATGCATAGGGGTTGGCACACATTTTCGTCTTGACTCTTTGGTAGAAACTTTGGGGCACTCTTTGAAGTACTTTGTGTTGGTTGAATAGATGAATCTGAGATTGTGTGATGCATATCGTATAATCATGCCCACGGATACTTGAGGTGACATTGGAGTATCTAGGTGACATTAGGGTTTTGGTTGATTTGTGTCTTAAGGTCTTATTCTAGTACGAACTCTATGATATATCGAACGGAAAGAATAGATTCGTGTTATTTTACTATGGACTCTTAAATAGATCGATCAGAAAGGATAACTTTGAGGTGCTTTCATAACCTACAATAATCTCTTCGTTTGTTCTCCGCTATTAGTGACTTTGGAGTGACTCTTTGTTGCATGTTGAGGAATAGTTATATGATCCAGTTATGTTATTATTGTTGAGAGAACTTGCACTAGTGAAAGTATGAACCTTAGGCCTTGTTTCCTAGCATTGCAATACCGTTTACGCTCACTTTTATTACTTGTTACCTTGCTGTTTTTATATTTTCAGATTACAAATACCCATATCTACTATCCATATTGCACTTGTATCACCATCTCTTCGCCGAACTAGTGCACCTATACAATTTACCATTGTATTGGGTGTGTTGGGGACACAAGAGACTCTTTGTTATTTGGTTGCAGGGTTGTTTGAGAGAGACCATCTTCATCCTACGCCTCCCACGGATTGATAAACCTTAGGTCATCCACTTGAGGGAAATTTGCTACTGTTCTATAAACCTCTGCACTTGGAGGCCCAACAACGTCTACAAGAAGAAGGTTGTGTAGTAGACATCAGTATGAAGATACCAACGATCGAATCTCGGGCAAGTAACATACCGATGAAAAAGGGAATAATGTTTGTTGTCATAACGGTTCGACCGATAAAGATCTTCGTAGAATATGTAGGATCTAATATGGGCATCGAGGTTCTGCTATTGGTTATTGACCAGGGAGGTGTCTCGGTCATGTCTACCTAGTTCTCGAACCCGTAGGGTCCGCACGCTTAACGTTCTTTGACGATATAGTATTATATGAGTTATGTATGTTGGTGACCGAATGTTGTTTGAAGTCCCAGATGAGATCACGGACATGACGAGGAGATCCGAAATGGTCCAGAGGTAAAGATTCATATATTGGATTATATGATTAGGCCAAGGGGTCAGGCCCATGGGGCGATAAGTCGGTGCAAAAGGAGTTTTGCGGATGCCAAGGGGGCAAACACCGGAGACCTTGGCGTCTGGCCCTGGGCCGGACATCGAGGCCCATGGCGTCTAGGCCAGACGCCAAGGATTGTGGCATTTGGTCCTGGAGCCGAGTGGGACTCCTGCCATTCGGGCAAACCCGACTTTGAGGAGGCTTTTTCTCCAAGTTTCGACCCTAGGGCTCAACATATAAATACAGGGGTAGGACTAGCACCAAAGACACATCAAGAAACACCAAGCCGTGTGCCGGCAACCCCATCCCCTCTATTTTATCTTCCGTCATAGTTTCCGTAGTGCTTAGGCGAATCCCTGTGGAGATTGTTCTTCACCAACACCGTCACCACGCCATCGTGTTGTCGGAACTCATCTACTACTTCACCCGTCTTGCTGGATCAAGAAGGCGAGGACGTCATCGAGCTGAACGTGTGCTGAACGTGGAGGTGTCGAACGTTCGGTACTTGATCGGGACAGATCGTGAAGGTGTACGACTACATCAACCGCGTTGATAAACGCTTCCGCTTTGCGATCTTCAAGGGTATGAAGATACACTCCTCCTCTCATTGCTATGCATCTCCTAGATAGATCTTGCGTGATCGTAGGAAATTTTTGAAATTGCATGCTACATTCTCCGACATCCTCATCATCTTTAAGTAGGAAAATGGTGTCATCTGCATATTGCAGCATGTTCACCCCATCATCTCCTAACTCAGTTAAGACCCCGACATACCCTGCATGTTTAGCTTTATCCAGAATAATTACCAAAGCATCCGCAACTATATCAAACAATAGAGGAGACATGGCATCACCCTGTCTTAACCCTTTGTGGGTTTTAAAGTATGGACCAATCCTAGCATTCACCTTAATCCCAACCTGCCCTCCTATCATGGTGTGCATAACCATATCACACCATTTATCTGGGAATTGTTTCATCTTCAGCATTTTATACACAAAAGGCCATTTTATCTGTCATATGCTTTTTAGAGTCCACTTTGAATAGCACAACACTTTGTTTCTTATGATGTATGGTGTTGAGGGCTTCATGCAGCACTACTATCCCTTCCATTATATATCTACCTTTGATAAAGGCACTCTGTGTTGGTAGGATAATATGTTTGATTACTGCACTAAGTCTCTTCATCAGCACCTTAGCAATAATCTTGAAACTGACATTTAGTAGACATATTGGTCTAAATTTTTGTATTTGTTTAGCAATAGGTTTTTGAATCAAAGTGATCCCATAGTTTAGTCTTGTTATGTCTAATTTTCCAGCCTGAAATTCATTCAATAACTTTATGAGATCCCATTTAACTACCTCCCAAAAATGCTGATAAAAATCAATGGGAAGTCCATCTGGGGCCAGGGCTTTTGTTTTTTTTATCCCAAAGACCAAAGAATGTAATTCTTCCGTTGAAAAGGGTTTAGTCAGCGGGTCTGCCTACTCCCTAGTAATCCCCTGCCCCCCCCCCCCCCCCCCCAAAGTATTAAGGTTGTTAGTGGATAAGTCTGGTTGCCCAAAAAGTTTCTTGTAAAAATTAGCGATGTATTTAATGAGGTTGTCCTCTCCCTTAATTACCCCTTCCTCTTGTTCTAATGATAATATTCTATTTTTCCTCCTTCTACCATTTACCTTGGCATGATAGTATTTTGTATTGCAATCACCATCTTTAATCTCTCTATCCTTATATCTCTGTAGCCACTTCAGCTCTTCTTGTTTGAGCATCCTATGTAATTGGGACCTAAGATCCTTTTGTTCCTCTCTATCATGGGCAGTAAGCCCCATGGTTTCTGCATTTTTATCTAAAGCATCTAGTTTCATTAGGATTTCTTTCTTTATTTTTCTATACCATGCATCGGATTTTATAATCCACCCTCTCACTTTCTGTCTGAAACTTCTCATTCTAGTTTGCCATTGTTACATGGTATCCCCATGGTATTTGGCCAACCAAATTTTGTTTACAAATTCTCTAAAACCCTCCCTCAACATCCAAGAGTTTTCAAATCTAAAAATGGGTGGTGTATATTTTCTTTCCCTTGTATCAAGTATAAGAGGTGTATGATCAGATAGCTCCCTCTCCATAGCATAGACTTCAGTCAGGGGATAATGATATTCCCAATCTGGGCATATGAGGATTCTATCTAATTTTTCATATGTGGGGTCCTGGTGATTATTTTCCCAAGTAAATTTTCTACCATTCAAAGGTAGCTCTCTCAAGCCAGCCTGTTCAATGATTGCATAAAAAACAAAGCTCCAGTGGTCACATCCACCAAGTTTATTTTTATCCTCACTTTTCCTAATGATGTTTAAATCCCCCCCCCCCATGAGACAGGGAACAACAACGTTATGATGATATATCCTGAATATTTTTGCCATATAAGCAGCTTTACCCACATTTTGTGCATCACCATAGACAATTATAAAGTTCCATTCAAATGTGGCCTTTTTTTCTAGGAGTGAAGTTCTAAACAGTAAACCCCTTTCTCAACATTGAGAATCTCAAAGGAATCATTACTAACACCAACAAGGATACCTCCTGATTTCCCCCTAGGTTGTATCCAATTCCAGTTAAAATTTCTACCCCCACACAGATTGTGAAGATCAGTTTTAGTAAACTCATTTTTGATAGTCTCTTGAAGACCAATGAAATCAATTTTCATATCACAGATACAATCTCTGATAAAGGATTTTTTGATATGAGACCCAATACCCCTAACATTCCAAATCATGCCTATCATCTTTTTCCTTTTCTACCTTTTCCCCCAATATATACAATAGGTTTCACATTGGTGATCCCAGGTGAACCTAAACTGTTTTTCTTTCCACTAGTAAATATGTTTTTCAGATGAGAATAATAATCCATTTCAATTTCAGCATCTGAGTGATCCTCATCAGAGCATAATTCTTTAAGAGTGATGTCCCCAGTGTCAATGAATGATATCTGTTTTTGCACTGGTATCTCCTCTTTTTGTTTAAGATGAGTATAGTAGAAGTCTTTTCTGCTTTGCTCCATTTTCTCAATGATTTCTAAATTTTGATTAACCATATCAATGGTACATCCCAAATCGACACGAATTTTATCAGCCATGAAAAAGAAAAGAGGAATTTCCTTCGTCTGGATTGTATATCTTACCATAGTTGTTCTTGTCTACTGCTCTTTGTTTGGCCAGCTCCTCAGTCTTCACATTTTTCTTATCCATCAGTCTGTCACACCTTCTCACTCCATCTTCCCCATTGTTATTATTGTATTTTCCTTCTTTTTGACCCTCAGGGTTTAGGCCCAGTCTGGTAGCAAAGGAGTCAACTAATTCTTGACTAGCCCCATAATCCACAGGCTTAGCATAAGTACCATTTTCTTCCTCTTTGTTTTCCTCTTCCATCTTCTCTAGTTCAGTTTCAGTGATATTTTCTTTTTCCTTTTCCCTTTCCTCCCATCTTTCAATCTTCTCCACACACTTAGCAATCATAATTTGTTGTGTATGGACCAGGTCTATCAGGCTTTTCCTTTCCTTCTCCATTTCTAGAATTCTTTTCTCCTCTTGGGCTTTGATAACTTTCTGTCTAGTTTTCTATTCCTCAATTGCTTGCATCCTCCTCATGAGTGTTTCTAGGTCTGCTTCCACCTTATTCCATGCTTCTCTCTCCTTATTTTGTTTTCTGTTGAGCCAAAAGTATTGCTTCACTTCCCATTTTAACTTCTTCAAATTGCAACAAGCTCAAGCTGCCTAAATTTATAGCCTCTCTGCCGGTATCTCCTGAGTTACTTGTGTTTTTTGTCTCTTTCTAACTTCATCACCCACACAACCCATTCCAGTCTCTTCTAGATGTAGTCTCTTATGATCACCATACTAGCCCATCTCAACTACCTTCTCCAAAGCTGGCATAATTCAAATCTTTGTCAGTTATTTCAGTGTATCCTGGTATTTTTTCGAAGTCCCTCACTCCCACTTTTGCCCTGATTTTCTCATGTGGTATGGTGTCCATGTCAATCTCTAGCACTGGCCCTAAGGATGTTCCCACCTCAAACACACCAAAAAATGCCTAAAACAGTGAGGGACCTTTTCAAATGTAACCCAAGTTGTGTGTATTTTCCCAACCGCCTGTGAGTCAAAGCCCCATTTTCTGATATTTATCACAGCTCCAGTGCCCAGGAGAGTGAAATCATCACAATTGATAAGCTCCATTAGTCTGCTTTTGTTTGGGAATCTCATCAAAAAGGCATTGTTTCCTTGTTTCTTACACCTCCATTGCCAGTTCCAGTTGAACATATAATTGAATCCCTCCAGTAGTTGAGTTTCATTTAGCACACCAGATCTAACTGTCACCAGGGCCATTGGGTTGGGGTTTTCAAGATCCAAATTAGCCTTGGAGCTTTGCACCAGCAGCACACCCAAACCTCTTGCAGCATATCCTACAAATTTAGGAACTGGTTTCATCTGCTTCAACCAAGTGCATTCAACGGTGATGTGATTCCTCTTCCCACACACTACACACACTACAAAAAAATACACTTTCGTGATGATACGTGTTTGTCACAGTAGGTCACGTTTTCTGTCATGCATGCACATCCATGACGATTTTATGACAAAATCAAGATAGTCATACCTGTGTTGTCGTAGAAGTGTCCATGACATTACCAAAATTATCATCATGGAAGTGTCCACTTCCATGACGATAAATCGCGCGTCATACAAGTGCTTTCGTCAAGGATGACCAACACGTGGCATCCACTATAATGGGACGTTGTGAAGCTATCGGGTCCGATTTTGGATCATATAACCTGCTAACAACCACGACCAATGCCGATTTTCCACGTGTAAAATTCTCATTGGCCGATGGAACCACATGTCAGCCCCGCGTTGGCACATGCGTCACTCATCCAATGGGCGAGATGCGCCTATGATATGTTGACATGTGGACCGGCCCAAAAGTGGCCCATAAATATTAAATGGGCCGGCCCAACTAAAGGCCCACAAGATTTTGCGGACCATAATGGGTCAGCCCAGCTAAAGGCCCACAAGATTTTGCTAACCATAATGGGCCGGCCCAGCTAAAGGCCCACGAGATTTTGTGGACCATAATGGGTCGGCCCAGCTAAAGGCCCACGAGATTTTGCGGACCATAATGGGTCAGCCCGGCTAAAGGCCCACTAGATTTTGCGGACCATAATGGGCCGGCTCAGCTAAAGGCCCACGAGATTTCGCCGACCATAATGGGCCGACCCAGCTGAAGGCCCACAAGATTTTGAGGACACTAGTGGGTTGGCCCATTAACAGGCTGCCATGTTTTGGGCCAAATGTTGGCCCATATTTGATCTAGTCCATTAACAGCCTGCCATGTTACGGGCCTAATAAAGGCCCATATGAGATCTGGCCCGTTAAAAGCCTACCACATTCTGGGCCAAATTACGGCCCAGATCAGGTTCAGCCCTTTAAGAGGCTTTGGGCTAAATTATGGCCCATATCAGATTCAGCCCGTCAACTGGACGCTATGCTTTTGGACCCACTTGCTAAAGTCCCATTTAGTAATTCGGCATGATATTAGTTTTGGCCTGTTAAAGGCCCGTTTAATATTTTGGCCCTATATTTCGGCCTGTTAAAAGCCCGTCATGTAGTTGGGCCTAACTATGGCCCGGTTTGCATCCGGCCTGCTCATATCCGATAATCTGATTGGGCCAAACAAGGACCGAGACAATTTTGGCGTGTTAACGGCCCGTGATCTGATTGGCACAATGTGTTGTTAGAACGACAAACATAATGTTTTGGAAGTCGTTGCACGGTCCGATCCTTTAGTGCCCCGTACCGTATGTAGCGCATACTATTTTTGATACGGAACACATTTTTCCACTTGTTGATAACATGCAGCCCACTGATGAAGGCCCAATAGAGGAGCCCATAATTAACTGGAAGGGAGGCTCTCACATGATTCTCGCCCAGGTACATGCTCATGGTCCCCTAAACATAAATAAGTAAATAAATAAATAAAGCTAAATGCTCATGCACCAGTTCTTTAAATTCACGATTTAACACGAGGATATTATTTCCTATGATAGTGTCGTTACATTCAATCGATATTATTCTTAGGTAAAGATAGCGACCAGTCTTCTTTCTCCCAGCATTTTCTTCTTGCAACCAGCGGACCCATGCAAATCGTAGTCAACATTGTAAATAGTTCCGGTCCATTTTTTCAATAAGAATGTCCAACCCATCCCAGCACATTGGCGAAAGCACATTATCCTCCGCCTTGGTGCGCTCGGTGCGGCGCCGCCGTCCGGCCCTGTCAACATAGTGAATCGGGAGAGGACTGTAGTTGTGAGTATGATAGTACGAACCCACCAGGTCCACTCCCGAACACAAGCAAGCGCCTCTTTTACTACTCAGATGCACCCCTCGTTTTTTTACTCTAATCCACCCTGCTGATATCTGGGACCCACATCATTTTCAACGTATAGTGAATTAATGACAGAATTGCACAACTTTTTTTGAGTAGTAATTCAGAGGAGGGGGCTATAAACTGGGTTGTGCAACAGCATGACCAGCCCAGCAGTTTTTTCTTTGGGAAAATAGGTAGCCCGGTATTTCTTTTTGAAGAATACCCAAGCTAGGCCTATTTGTTTTCTCCAACTTACTGGGCTGCAAATCTTTCAAGACCAGGAGGGCTGCATTCCGGCCTGGCCAAAGAGTATGGTGAGTGTCTGTTAAAAATAATATCAAAGGGGTTGAAAATTTCAAAAAAAATCTAGCAAATGGGAAATTAGTTTCTTTGTTTTATTTTTGTTCTTCACTGATATTTTATACTCCCTCTGTCCCAAAATTCTTGTCTTAGATTAGTCTAGATACAGATGTATCTAATACCAAAACATGACTTGATACATCCGTATTTAGACAAATCTAAGACAAGAATTTTGGGACGGAGGGAGTATTTCATTGGATTTAACATGACATAGTACTAATTTATTTCTAAATTCGTTTTAGTATGGCTACTAATTTTTGGATTAACGATATTTTGTTTCCCATAAAAAATTTGCGAATTTTCAAAATTTTGCACATATTTAGTTCAATTTTTCAACCCTGGTACTGACCAGAAAATGGGCAGCAATTCTAAATGGAAAATGGGCTGCAATAAATTTCATATGAATTATAAAATGAGTAAAAAAATAATAACAAATGGGTTGTACACGCCATAGATTTCGAGGCTGGCTTGTTTACGCAAGGCTTTGTCAGTCAACACACGATTCTAGCAGCAGTGACTGTTGGATGTCCATCCAACGGCCGACATGCTTCTTCAATCTCTGATCTTCCTGCTCCAGCTATCTAAACTAGCGCCGGCGGGCCTGCCTGCTCCCTCCTCTTGTGGCCCGTTGTGATGCCGCGTGGGCTTCACCGGCCCGCCCTACTCCCTCCATTAGCATGGCCGCACGCAATCAATTGCCTCCTTATTAAGCGAAAAAATAATTCTTGCCACTGACATCTGGGGCGCACTGGTTGGGAGGCTGACCTGTGGGCCTACTAAGTTGACGCGTACGCAGGGCTTGTCAACTTAGTCAACAAACGATTATAGTAGTAGTGGCCGTTGGATTTGAATCGAACGGTCATGTTGCTTCTTCAATCATTGCTCTTCTTGCACCAGCCGCCCAAACCAGCGCCGACGAGACTGTCTGCTCCTGCCTCCAGGCCAGTTGTGTTGCCGTTGAGGCCTCACTGCCTCCTACTACTCCCACCGCTAGCCAGGCCCTGCGGCGACGGCAGCCTCACACCATAGTCGAACCACTGAATCCTCGTACTCCTCTCCGCATGGGCATCCACTGCCGCGTCTGCCCCGGTTCCGCGTCGTCCCCTTCCTAGGCCTCACCGTCATCCACCGCCCTGGTGCTCTCGACGCGGCGTGGTCAACGTGGTCAAGGAACGACTTCCATCGGAAGAGTAATGTACGTGGAGAGGCTGACAGCTGGGTCCATGGCCGTAGCAAAGAAGTGCCTCCTTATTACACGGAAAATAATGACTCCTCCACCTGACAGCGGGGACCCACCGGATGGGCCACTGTATTTCGTGAAAAAAATGTTTCTCCCCTAACTACTGGGACCCACCAGCTAAATCTTCGCACGCAAGGAAGTGTGTCCATATTATGGGCAAAAAAATAATTCGCGCCCTAACTGCTGGGACCTACCAGCTACATCTTCGCACACAAGGAAGTGACTGACAGTCGGGACCCACCTGGTCGAAGCGTACGTAGCATTGCCATTCTGGTCGCGAACGTGTACGTACATACTAGTCGATGTAGAGTCGCGCACGTATCATAGTAGAGGCGCGCACGTGTCGTAGTAGAGGCGCACCCGTAGCATGTACACGTATGTACAGCGGCCAGGATGCAAGAAAGAAAATACAGCCACGTACGTACATACGGGCGGGGTCTCGAACGCCTACTCGCACATACGTATGGTCAGGGCTCGTGTACATGGCTGGGTCGGAACAGAGAAACTGCGTCGTCGTCGTGTTCATGGGGAGGCAACGGAATGTGTCGTGTTCATCGGGAGGCAATGGAACGCGTGTTGTTCATCGGGAGCCAACCGGCTTGGACGGAAGAGCCGGTAGAAATGAGGCCTGGCATACCGCAAAACGGAGGAAACGGCCTTATTTTCGACCGGCCACGGTCGAAACGGGATCATGTTCATCAGGAGGGGTCTGGCGTACCGCAAAACGGAGGAAACGGACTTCTGTTGGACCTCCTACGGTTGAAGCAGGGTCCTGTTGATCGGGAGGGGTGTGGCGTACCGCAAAACAGAGGAAACGAACTTGTGTTGGAGCGCTACGGTCGAAACAGGGGTCCTGTTCATCGGGTGGGGTGTGGCGTACCGCAAAACGGGACTCCATGAGATATTGTTCATCTCCACTGTCGACCTCCTCCAGCCTCCACGGGCTACTGTTCATCCACCATTGACCTCCTTTAGCCTCCACCTGCGACTGTTCATCCACGGGCTCCTGTTCATCCAGCCTCCACCGCGCGCTCCTTCATCGGCTACTATTCAACCAACCCTCTCCACGGGGTCCTGTTCAACCAACCCTCTCCACGGGGTCCTGTTCAACCACCCCTCCATGAGCTAATGTTCATCCAGCCCTCCACTTATTACTATTCAACCAGCCCTCCACCGGCTATTGTTCAACCTTCCCTCCATGGGGTCCTGTTCATCCAGCCCTCCATGGGGTCTTGTTCATCCACGCCCAACCAGCTCGATCGATCGGGGTCATGTTCATCCAGCGGCAACACCATGGGGTCATGTTCATCCAACCCCCACCGGCAACTGTTCATCCAACAACACCCCCCCCCAGCAATGCTCACTGTTCATCCAGAGGCAGCGACGATCGACTTCAGTTAGTAGCAGTAGCGAAGGAATCGCTTGATCGCTCGAGTTCAGTAACGCGTAGCCTGCAATGCCATCGCTCGGGTTCAATTAGGCGACGCCTCACTCGGGTTCGGTTAGAGCCCAACGCCTCGCACCCACGCGCGTACGTGTACGAGAGAAACGCATCGCTCGGCCGCTGACCACCCACCGTAACTGGGAACTCCCCGATATTTTCCTCGCCCTCGCTTCTACCACGTTTTTTCCGTCATGCACGGCCCAAAGAATGTCATGCAGCTGCGTCTCCGGCCTGCCCAGGACGAAAAGCCCATTTTATGTCATGATTTTTTTGTCATAGAAGTAGGAGCCCACCACATCTATGATGATATCGGGTTTTGTCACAATTATCGTCATAGAAGTGTCATAAGTATGACAGGAAAAAAAATCGTTTGGCCCAAAATGTCACGGATGTGTCTTTTTTTTGTAGTGACAATGATCAAGCTTGCCGTCTTTTGTGGCATGCCTGGTATCTTTGCATTTATTGTGTACCACTCTATTAGCACCTCCCAAAGCTATCTTATTGCCATCTTTCATTTGTCCTCCTCTCCCTGGTTCTCTCCCTTGACTTTCCTCCATCCATGGCCCCTCTTTATCAGAAAAATTTACATATCTATTGCTCCATTGCTGTCTCTGGTTTCGATCTCCTTGAATATAGCTGCTTTCCCCTCTAACCATCTCTCTCCTTGTGTTTTGATGCAACAGATTAACCCCACTTTTTAGATTGACGCTATCCCCTCCCAATGATGCATTCCCTTGGGTAAATTGGGTCAGCAGTGCTGAGAGCAAACGTTGTTGTTGCACAAACTCAGCTCCACTCGTCGAGTTACTCACATCCAGCTCATCAGTGTTTCTCATACCTATTTTAGTTGCTTCTTGTTTTTCTTTTTCCTTGTATGTCTTCCTCAGCTCCTCCCTTTCCTCTTGGTATTTTTGATCTTGCTGGAGATCTTGCCTCACTTGCGAGCTGCTGCTACCTATTCCTTGCCCCATTCCTTCTTACTCTCTCGGTTGTTGTAATTTCTAAATCCATCTCCTCCTTACTCTTTCTTCATGTATTGCCAACTCTCTCTTCCCCCCCCCTATTGAGTCTTTCCCCCTCCACCGAAGCGACCCCCAAACCCGTCCATCTCACTATTCTCTTTCAGCGGCGGGGTGGGGAACCCTAGCTCTTCTTCTTTGTAGTCAGTGAACCCTAAAGAGAGGGTAGGGGTGTGGTTTATATAAGTACAGGGCCCCGTGAGCCCTCCCCCCCCCCCCCCCCGGGGATCATCGTCTCCTTTTGGGATGGGCCTTAAGCCTGCCCAACCAACCAGTTCTTCAGACCATTCTTCTAGAATATGATTTTCAGAGATTTTATTTCCTCATCTGTCACTGTAGTCTTCCACCACACAGTCATACATATATAAAATATTCTCCTCATGCCCAATTTCTGACCAATAATGAGGTATTTTGGGATTCATACGCATTTTCTCTTTGACTATCTACCCATCTAAATCATCTTTCTTATACTTATTACTATCATTCATCTCATCCTTGCAATTGATTTTTGCAGGCGATTTATCACCATTTTCATTAGTTTTCTAACTTTCTCGGTCTTGCTACCTCTTCTGTTTCTGCTAATTCCACACCTCTCAATCTCCTTGAGCAAATAATAGGGAGATTTATCTTCATATAGAAACTCACCTGAAGCATCTGATGAGTTCCCAGCCTCCTCGTCAGCATCCTCCCCAGGCCGCACCCAGAATCGATTGCCGGCGGGGAAGGCACCTATTCCGCCGTCGCGGATCGAGAGAGGTTGAGGAGGCGCGGTGAGCGATGGAGAAAGTGTGGGGAGCGACGGGGAGGAGGGGGTACAGGTCTTTTGATTTCTCCTCCCCCTCTCCACCACTCGCTAGATCTACCGCCACCACTTGAACTCCGGTGTCCATCTCCTCCTCCTCGTTGTCTTTGATCGGTATCGGCACCCAGCGTGTCCCCGGGGTGGGGATGGCCATCACCGCCCCCATCACAAACTCTTCTAGCCCTGTCGGAAAGCGGCGACGGGAGCGGAATCCCCCACCACTTCTGCTTCTGCGCTGGATCCCCAAACTCTGTCTCTTCCATGGCCCAGACCAGCGTCGCAAGGGAGCTCACCGGCGCGCCCGATGGAGTGGTCATGTCGTTGGGCGTGAGCCTCTCATCCTCCTCTACCGTGAGGTTTATGAACACCTCCTTCGTTGTGAGCCTCGTTTCCTTCCTGGTGGAGAACCAAGAAACGATCTATCGCGCCCTCTCGAGCTTATCCTCGTCGCCGCTTGCAAGCTCCACCATGGCTAGTTCCATCTTCATCCTCCAGTCGGCCATCGGCGTCAGATTCGACTCTCTCCCTCTCTGTATTGGGTCGTTGGGCGGTGAGGTGCGATGGGTGGGGGAAGTCGAAATGAGATGTGTCGCCCTACCACCAAGCGAGGGGGTTTATTGTCCTCCTTCCGCTCGCATTCATGGTGGCCGTTCGCCTCGGGCTTCCCCTCGTCTCCTCCGGCCTCACACTCGATCGTGTACCCAACGTGTACCACGTGACACGGAAACAAAATCTTCGACTGCCATGAAATTCGCTCGTTGTCTCGTAAACCTCGGCTATCCACCGCCCATCCCACCTCATCAAGCAGCAGTAACCTGCGGATCGTATCTTGAACGAGAAGGGAACCCTTCAAAGGAGTCCAGTCGCGAGGAGGCCGGAGATGTAGAGGACCGGCCATCTCCTATCCTTCGCAGTCCCCCCCCCCCCAACCCCCCCCCCCCCCCCACCCCCCCACCACCGGAGTCTCCTCATCGGCGGGAAGCCCCTCGCCCGAATTGTCGCCTAAGTTATTGCCTGAATCCCCTCAAATCGCCTGAATCGCCCGTTCGGAACACCGCCGCACCCGATGCTGCCGCTGCAAGGAGACCAAATTAAGGAGGCGAACTAACTCTCTGTTCACATCGGCCGTTCATAATGTTCCATGTAGATGTCCCTCGATATTGTTATTATACCATCAACCATTATATACATGCTTTAGTGTGTTTATTTCACCCATTTCAGTATGTATATAATCCATATTGAAATATCCAGAACATCTTATACTACTATTTGTGAACAGAGGGAAACTGAATGGAAGTCACATACACCAAAAACACCAAATGAAATGGAAGTTGCAGAAGACACTCCTCCGCTCGGAAGGTTTTACAACAAATCATAATCACTATCACTGCACACTGATAAAAGCCAAGTGAAAACTGCTGTGGATGAAAAAAGAGCAACTATTACAAGAGAAATGCTGAGGCGGCATTTCTGTCGATATCAAAGCTTATATTACACACCGTTATACACTTTATTCTGTCTGTGTTCGATAAAACAGGGAGTGTACTACACAAGACGAGAGAACCAGAATCACCTCCGCTGCTTGGATGATCCTCTCGACTTGCTCGCCGCGCCCCTCGGGGGTTTCTTCTTGGCCTTGGGCGCCTCGCACTTGGGGCACAGCCAGTCGTCGTCCGGGACACGGTCCAGGGGAGGGTCGCAGCAGTCGATGTGCATGCCGACCCCGCAGCCGACCGTGCCGTCCTCGCTGCCGCAGATCAGCATCACCTCCGCCCGGTCCGTGCTCCCGCAGGCTGCACAGCTCAGGTCATCATCGCCATCGTCCTCGGATGCTTCCAGGTTATCCGTGGCTACCTCCTGCTGGTTCTTCAGCAGCTTGTCCAGGGACTTGTTGGCCAGACGGTTCGTCTTGAAGAGGACGTGCGTGTCCAGGGGGTAGCCAGGCTTGCAGACGTACTCGACCAGATAGTCGGCGCTGATGCACGGGATGTCGTGACGGATGAACTCTTGGACCCATGCGTCCACGCTGGGCGTGCCCGCTGAGATCACAGCGAAGTCGACACCGGAGTCCAGGAACCGAGTGTATGGCGGTGCGGTTGCTAGGATGTTGCCGTCGCCTGCACGCACCGCACGCTTCACCGTATCCTGGTAGGGATGAACAAGAAAGTTCTTAAGATGAACCGGAGGACAAAGAACGATGGAACCTCCGTATGGCAGGGAGGTTGCTAGGATGCAGGTGCTACATAAGCTCACAATGCATGCATTGCTCTGTCAGAAGTATTTTATCACTGATCATTTTGGCAGGTAAGTTGATTGACAAACAAGACTCACCAGTGACAGAGCAATGAGCTGTCCGTAGACGACTATCTGCATTCCGTAGAAGGCACCATGACCCATCTGCTGCCTTAGAACACGCCATTTCCTGGGAGCTTCAAAGCTAATCGTTTCACCCTCATTGAGGCCCGTACCAGACCATTCAAACGGCTCTTCAGCCAATAACTTGCCAGCCTCATTGCAAGAGGTCAAGTAATCACTCTTGAGGATCCACCTATTTCAGGAGAAAAGGAGCTAACATTCAGATTTGTGACGTGGCAGACTTTAGCAAGATAGTAAGTAGGTAAGACAAAATGCAAGCCACGTGCATATGTAGCAAACATGTCATTTTTTTTTCAATTAAGCAGTATATTATTTTCTTTCTGGTCTCATTGACGAAGGACTATAAAATAAGTAAATAAGAAACTGTTAGCTATACTGCAAAATTTAAGTTCCTAGGGATCTAGATCACGGTTTCAGTTTGTACCTGCCTGCAGCAGCAGCTGCAAAGAACTTCTCAGTTCTCCTAAGGGGGTTCGGGGCAATAAAATGTGTTGCTTGATATGCCCAATGATGTGAATCCCTGCAAACTCGTCCCTTCAGGCGTCTAAGTATTGACCGGTATTCTTTTCTCTGCTGACGATGTCCACTTAAAATAAAGCATGCAGGGTCCAATGTGATCAAGGTTCCAGCTCCATTTCCTTCAATCCCTCCATGCTTTTCAAGAACGTCCGTGTTGTTCTTCATTGATTCCAAAGCAAATTTGGAATTCAGATCACCATTTCCACAATTGGATTCCAAGGCAAATTTGGAATTCAGATCATGGTTTTGTCGGTTCTCATTATCATGGTCTGAAGGAGTTTTATTTCTTGCACTAGATCTCAGCTTAGAATTGTGTATTCCTTCTGACTTGTCTACGGTGACAGTATCTTTGCTACCATGGTCTTGTCGGTTCTCAGTGTCATGGTCTGAAGCAGGAGCTTTATTTCTTCCCCTACTTCTCAACTTAGAATTGTGCATTCCTTCTGACTTGCCTACGGTGACAGTATCTTTGCCACCATGATCTTGCTGGTTCTCATTGTCATGTTCTGATGCAGGAGCTTTATTTCTTGCACTAGATCTCAACTTAGAATTGTGAGTTCCTTCTGACTTGTCCACAGTGACAGTATCTTTGCTACCATGGTCTTGTCGGTTATCGTTGTCATGGTCAGAAGCAGGAGCTTGATTTCTTTTACTGCATCTCAACTTAGAAGTGTGCATTCCTTCTGACTTGTCTATCCCTCCATGCTTGTCAAGCATACCTGTTTTGTTCTTTGATTTCAAAGCAAATTTGGAATTCAAACCACCATTTCCATGACTGGTTTTCAAACTGAGATCACCATGGTCTTGTTGGTTATCATTGTCATGCTCTGAAGCAGGAGCTTTATTTCTTCCACTACTTCTCAACTTGGAATTGTGCATTCCTTCTGACTTGTCTACTGTGACAGTATCTTCGCAAGACAATTCAGATACGTCTCTCGTACCATCATTATTGTCTTTCAGGGAGTCTTGGCCGGCAGTTGCTTTCTCAATATTGCATTCACTTTCCATTCTCTTTGATGAGAATGTTTTAGCTGCAGATACAATGCTACTACCAATTTTGCAATGCTTGCTGCCTGACTTGTCTTCCACATTTTTTATTTTCCTCTTGGCAACCACTTTCCTAACTCTAGTTCTCAATATGTTCTCAGGGGAAACTGTGCCACAACCATCCACACTTGCACTGCTTGAAAGCTTTTTGGGGTCATCTTTAACATTTTCTGAAGGAAACAAGTCATCAAACAGTGACTCTGCAGGGACTGTTTCAGCTTTATCAACTGGTGGTTCAATGGTCGTGCTGGTGTCAGATTTTCGAGACTTCTTAACAACTGTATTTTTCACTCTGGTATTAGGCAACTTCTTGGGTGACTTTCTTCCATGTTCATCATCATTTGCGCCGCTACAAAACCTCTTAGGGTCTGTCTCGATATTTTCCTGAGAAATCACCTTACTCAACTCCAAATCAGATTCTACATGTGCATCATTTAACTCGGTGTGAATACTCTGTTGTCTCTTCGCAAGGGCACTTCTTCTCGCTCCACCAACTGGAACCTTCTTTGGAGGTGTTATCTTTCTTTCTGTTGCACTTGCACTACTGGTGTCCTTTTCAGAGGTTGCACCAGCATGCGGGCGAGGAATCATTTTGCCAGTCTCTGATTCAGAAACTACTGCCTTACCATTGCCAACCAATGATACATCAACCTCCATGCTAGCACCACGGGGCCTCTTGGCACCTGCATTCTTTGCTTTAGGAGTTGCTATGTTCTGTGGTACCATGAGAGCCTCACTTGAAGAGTGGATCTCGGTATTTTCCTGAGTAGTCACCTTACCCAACTCCAAATCAGATCCTACCTGTGCATCATTTGTCTTAGTGTGAACACCCTGTTGCCTCTTCGCAAGACCACTTCTTCTCATTCCACCAACTGCAGCCTTCTTTGGGGACTTTGCTTTCCTTTCTGTTGCACTTGCACTACTGGTGCCCTTTTCAGACGTTACACCAGCATGCTGGTGAGGAATCGTTTTGTCAGTCTCTGATTCAGAAACTACTGCCTTGTCATTGTGAACCACTGATCCATCAACCTCCATGTTAGCACTGTGGGGCCTCTTGGCACCTGGGTTCTTTGCCCTAGGAGTTGCTATGTTCGTTTGTACCATCACGGTCTCATCTGAGGATTGGGTCTCAATATTTTCCTGAGAAGTCACCTTAGTGAACTCCAAATTGGATCCTACATGTGCATCATTTAACTTAGAGGGAACACTCTGTTGCTTCTTAGCAAGGGCACTCGCCACTCTGCTAAGTGGAACCTTCTTCAGTGGTGTTGTTTGTTTTTCTGTTGTACTTGTACTACTGGAGCCCTTTTTAGAGGTCACACCAGCATACTGGTGAGGAATCGTTTTTTCAATCCCTGATTCAGAAACTTCTGCATTGCCATTGTTAACCACTGAACCATCAACCTCCATGCTAGCACTGTGGGCACCTGCATTCATTGCTATAGGAGTTGCTATGTTCTTTGGTACCATGAGGGTCTCATCTGGGGAATGGGAATGATGGTTAGCAGAAACTGTCATCCTGCTTGAGCTTGGGGTCCCCAATGCACCAGTTGCAATGTCTGTACCAACATATTTGTATTCTGCTGGCTGGACCTGATTTGGACTGTTCAAATTTCTTACTGCAACTTCCTCTCTATTGCCACTGATAACAGGAGGAGTTTGAACGGGAGCACCACTATCAGTGTTATCAGAACTTGCCAACCTACTAATGTTAGGAGTGCCTTGAGCTGCGATATCATGTGTATTGTTGACGACACTTTCTTCATTTCTGATCTGACCTGGAGTGTTCAGATGTCTATCCACAGCCATATTTTGATTATCATTGGGAATAATAGGTACATCAACCTCAGGATTGTGAGAAGTTCCTATGCTGTTTTTTGGGTTGGGAGTGTGCTTAACTCCAGATCTGTTGTTGAATGGCTTTCGATCATCTTCTACTTCATCTTCTGAATCCTTGGCTTGCACCTCCATTATCTCTAGTTCCCAGCTACTGAATAAATAAATAGACAGAATTAATTTCCCTAGCAAGCATTATAGTTAAGATTATTATCCTTGGGTTGGGAGTATGCAACTGTACTTTTACTTGCCTCTTGTTATAATCATCTACTGGAAGAATTTCCCATGACTTTAAGCTGCAAAGGAAAAAAAATCAATAATATAACTATATTTAACATGTGAACTTTATAGTTAAGATTATTATAAAGAAAAGCTTATGTGCAGTACCAATCTTCCAACCACCGGTGATTAGCAAGCTTGATCCCCAGCCTTTTGGCAAGCTCATACTTCTCACCTGGTTCATTTGAAAAAACAAGATGTCACAATCAAGGAGCATATAACAATTTCTCATGCACAAAGAAATGATCCAAAACAGACATTCGATAGGCATGTTGCGATTTATTTGAAGTTACTGAGAAGCCTATGTTTCATCAGAGGCTTTCTAAGCGATACAAAGAGTAACTTTTCTTCCCAAGATACACGGCACACTTTTTACCAAATCTCACAACTTCTTATGCTCATCATAAAACACTATTTAAAGATCTTCCTCTCCGGTTTCTATTATCACAAACCAGCAGTTCAAACTACAAGGACCAAAAACAGAAAAGGAAGAAACCAAACTGGAAAAGGAAAGATCAGGAGCACGCGGGCATCATATTTTGTACACCACAAATATCAAAGGTTGTCTATGATCATGAGATTACTTTTATATGGCTCACATAAAGACAAGAAAAGCAAATACTGACAATGTGATGCCATCTATGCGTTCAAGTAGTGTTCAACCACCAAATGACATCAAAAATTCTTACTCAACATTTCCACTTGTGCCGGCTCCCTCTGACCTAAAACGTGAACCAGAGTGGCTGGTATTATTTTTATTAATTTGGCTAGCTAAGTCTATGTGACACCAAGATACCAATTTTGGGTATAAGATTCTTAGTTTCTTACTGGTCCATAGAGTTAGTTCTAGCAACAAAATTATAAGCATCATATCCAAAGCAAAGAGCCACAAATAACAGTAATAAGAAATAAAGTTTTCATGTCAGCTTTCACAAATGTATGGTCAGTACTGAAAAATAACAGCAACGAAAGTGCGTGGAGCGAAAAGCGACAAAACAAAAATGACTTGTATATGCGTATTTATGGCACTGACTGGCTGCTAAAAGTAACAAACCTTCAAATTTATAGCACACAAGATGAGTGACTACATGCCCTAACAAAGGCTTGGAGAACTGTGCGCCCATCAAAGAGACCATTTTCTGCATTTAGAATGAAAAAGGAACACTATAAGTCAAGATATATAACTGGTGAACCACAAAATCCATGAACTCGACTACATATCAGGAATCTGCCAACAAATTCCACAAAAACAAGGTACTGTGGCATCAACATAAGGACAGGTAAACAAAATTATCCTCAAGACTACATATATGACACCCATGTGATGGGTCCAAACCAAATAGGAACTGTTTGCTATAGAAAAAAAGAAAAGTAATTGGGCTATATGTTATGGTCAGATGAACTAAATAGTACTCCCTCCGTTCCTAAATAAAAGTCTTTTTAGAGATTCCACTACAAACTACATACGGATGTATATAGACATATTTTAGAGTGTAGATTCACTCATTTTGCTCCGTATGTAGTCCATAGTGAAATCTCTTAAAAGACTTATATTTAGGAACGGAGGGAGTAGTAGTTAACATTTCACCATCTAAAGCAGTCACTCAACTCCTGGAATACTACAAAGAAATCAGAAACGTGAGGCTAGTGTATTCTATAGCTAACCATGGGTGTGACACAGTTCTTTTGGGTTGAGCTGACCCAACAAAAACAAAATTCAACTCTGAAGCATGTGCGCTCAATGTTACATGCACTTCCACTTAAATTGGTGCTGCAATGATGAAAACACCTTACAGATCATCGGTCATGATGCTATGAATTCGAAAGGAAGCTCTAGAACGGGATTATTATAAGTCAAAAATGGAACAACACGATGTGACAAAAACTCCACCTTGATGTGTTATGTTTAAAGGGTCAACTAAAGGCTGCCATAACTCGTGCTTCAGAGTTTTTGACTAGGGAGATACGAGTGGCAAGCCGTTACCATTATATCTTCACGGTCATTCCTTTGGTACCCGGTCAGACAAATCTGCAGCGAGTCGCTGCCTGGTATTCCGTTCAAATCTTTTGTTGGCCAGTAAATAACCTGGCAAAGAAAAAAAATCCTGCTTCATCAGGAAACTAAACCAGTGACAGAAGTGTGGCCAGTATGTTAGCAAGGAAACGGACCCTGTCGGCGTCGGCGAGAAAACCACGGTCGAGGCTATCGTCCACCCAGAGCTCGCTGACGACCTTGTTCCCTTGCGCCCGCGCCGCCGCGCACACGGGGTCGTCCTGCACACGCAAAGCCCCAAATCGGTCCCAGATCCCCAAGAAAGCCACGGCGAAGAAACAAGAAGCGGGAGAGCCGTGGTATGCGAGACTCACGTAGACGCGGCCGCAGGCGACGACGTGGGTGCACCCGCCGCCGAGCCTCCCGGCGTCGGCGCCGCCGCGCCGCACCATCTCCGACCGGTACTGCAGGAAAGGCGGCAACGGAGGTTAGCGTCCGACAGAAAAAGGGCCGGGCGCGCGGGGGGGGAAGTGGGAAGAGAAGGGGCGGGGCGGGGCGGGGGCGCGCACCTGGGACTCGGAGACGCTGTCGAAGCCGACGAGGAAGAAGCGGACGCCGGCGAAGAGGTCGTGGTCGTCGAAGTCGTCGTCGCCGGCGGGGGAGGCCATGGCGGGCGGTCAGGGCCGTGTGGGGGGGGGGGGGGGGGGTGCCTGGATCGGAGGGGGGGCTAGGGTTCGGGGGATTGCTGCAGTCTGCGGTCGTGCGGAGGTTGGAGAGAGACTTGGAGGGGCGGCGCCTTGCCGGGGAAGATTTGGAAGGGGGAGAGGGAAAATGGGGATTTTGGTTTCGGGGTTTGGGAGGGAAAGGCAGCAAATTTTCGAGACGGTGCCCCTAGGTAGCCAGGCCTCGTCGCGTGGCACGTTCGCCCGCCACGACGGCGTCTGCCACGTAGTAGTAGCTCCAAAAGGAGGTAAATAAACCGGGAGACGGCATGTGGGTCTCACCATATTTAAAAAAAATTAACGCCCACACGTGTGGGTGTCTGGCAACTCGCCCACACGCATGGATAATGGCAGTGGGTTGTTCCACTATACTGCCTCAGTTTGATGTGTAGGTGCATTTTGATGTGTAGGATAATGCAATCATGGCAATTTCAATGCACTTGTTTATCTACATGTATCCTAATAGATGGCAACTAATTCTCCGAATCAATTGTGTCAGTTGCCATGTCCTATGTAGGATAATGGCAGTTTGTGTGTTCCAATATACTTCCTTAGTTGCCACTCTGTTTACTGCTAACATGGCATCCTGAATTTATTAGATGGCAATTCCTATTTATGATACCAAGGTGTGAGTTGCCACATTTTTTGTTGTACAATGGCAGTTGGGTGTTCCACTATACTGCCTTAGTTGCCACTTTGTTTTCTGCTAACGTGGCAACTTGAAATTGTGACGTGTGGGATAATGTCAGACATGACAATTTCAATTCACTTATTTATCTACATCTACCCCACTAGATGGCAACTAATTTTCTGAATCAACTATTTCAGTTGCCATGTCCTATGTTGGACAATGGCAGTTGGGTGCTCTACTATACTGCTTTAGTTGCCACTTTGTTTACTGCTAACATGGCAGCTTGAATCTCCTAGATGGCATCTCCCTTTTTATTAAGTCAATGTATCAGTTGCCACATTATATGTTGGATAATGGCAGTGGGTTGTTCCACTATACTGCCTCAGTTTCCATGTTGTTTATTGCCAACATGGCAAATTCAATCTGCTGGATGGCAACTCCCTCATCTGACGCAAACCTTTTTTCAGTTGCCATTTTGTTACACCTTTTTTAGTTGTTATTTTTCTCTGTTATTCTTGTTCAGCAGATGGCAATTACCTACTTTCACACACTAAGACTTTACTTCACATATTTTGCTTTTGCGCAAACATGGCAACGTAGATATTTTTAGAACATGGCAACTTCTGATTGAACCCAAATTTTGCTAGTTAGCTTGTTTATTCAGTCATCCGCGTTTCAGTTTTTGCTAAATTGTGTTCGGGGAGGTGGCAAAATTCATATATGCAACATGGCATTGTTTTTGCATGCCTTTTCCGCAAGTCCTCTTTTCTTGTCAGCTGCTTAGTTTTGCTTACGAGCATATGTCATGCATTTTTCAACAGAGGTGTGCCTGTCGTCATTGCTGCAACGATTGCCAGTTCTGACACTGATTCCGCATTGTTTCTCGTAGTACCGGTGACTGGCTCATGGAACGCACCTTTCATGTGCTCTGAGGTACCCGCAGTAGATGTTCCTGCATTGTTGTTGACTTTTGTTGAAGCTTCTACAAAATCAGGTACATGTGTAAGCAGTATTCCTTGAACGAAATATTCATTGAAATGAAATATGGCAGCTGCATCTGATTGTTCATGGAAGTGCATCTGAAATATGGTACACAACTGCAGTTGTACAAGTTACATGTATAAATTGTTGGAATGTGCAACTTTGAAATCATGGCAACTGTAACCCATCTTTTTTTGGCATGACATCATGCATATATGCAAGTCTTTAAGCATCTGCATTTGGCCATGCATGACAACTGCAGTTCTCCAGCCATGGCAGCTACAATTGACATAATATGGCATCTGCAATTACCAAGTCATGGCAATCAACATCTTAACATCAAAGGCATTCTAGATATGAGCCTACAAGGCAAATGCAGATAATCTCATATGGCAAATACATATAGAGTAATTGGAAAATCCAGATGATCATAGATGACTAATGGACGTATTCACTTGGTGGCAACTATAGTTGCCACCACCACCATGTCAAGTGCAATTTCCCAATGTTTTTCCATAAAGCAAACGCACGAGTTTTCCTGGTTCACAAAGTGCCTTGTTGTGCCACATGTGCCAATCGAAGTTGGTGTGCCACTTCAAGTTGGTGTGTTGTATCTGCATTACCGATGGCCTGCAATGGTGCATCTTGCCACGAAACCTCTGCTGGTGTGGTTGTACCATAAGAACCTGCAATCATGTCAACGTATATCATAAGAATGGATGCCATATTTCTTACTTTTTTTTATGGAAACATGTTCAATCTCATTTTTTTTCCATGACGCATCACGTGGAAGTTTAGCTTTGAAATCATGGCAAACATAGTCCATCATGCAAGCCTACTACAGTTGATAAGCATTGACCAATTGCAGTTGGTCAGGCTTTGCAATTGTAGTTGTTAAAACATGGCATGTGTAGTTATTCACTCATGGAAACTGTAGTTGTTCACACATGGCAATCACGTTTGTTCAGTCATGGCAATTGTAGTTGTTCAGACATGGCAACTGCAGTTGTTCAGGCATGACAACTGACAAGCATACATTTTAATTTGACAGATGTAGTTGTCCATAGATGGCAAATACAGTTGCCCAGGCCCGGCAGGTGCTCTTCCCATCATTTTATCTGATTTCTGTCATCTACAAATGCCAATGTCAACTTTTTTTCATTTTTCTTCACAGCACATAAACACCAAGCTCATCTAGTTTCCTTTTCTGATACACTTTCCGCAAGTTCATTTCATATGTCTCACCTGTGTAAGACGTTGATGGCAGGTATCCGGTTGCAATGTGTTGCACGATGGTCCTGTGTTTTTTCAAAATACTCATAAGTCTTTCCATCCTTGCAAGTTTTTTTGCCACATCAACATGCTATTTTCTTGCGTTACCTTGATTTGCCACATTTGCTACTTGAAGTTGGTCTCCCGCATATCTATCACCGATAGCCCCCTGTGTTGCAACTTGCCATGGTATCTCTGCCTGTGTGGTTGTGTCATAAGAACCTGCGAACATTGTCATTATAGTACATAAGTAGAATGCCATTTTCAAGTCCACAAACTTGTCAACTGTCCCTTTTTCACCATGCATCGTACCTATGCTCGTGTATTGCTCTAGTAGTGGCAGCAATGGTCCTGCGGAAATGAGTTGATTGTACTCTATTGCATCCCAAGGTGGCGCTTGCGGCCTTCCGGAAAACCAAGGATCAGCCCATTCTTCATGATTCATTTTTTCCGCTCCTCCCACTGTGTTTTCAGACACTGCATGAATAAGAACACATTATTATTCAAATTCCATTTTTTATGTTTCCACATAAAAGGAAACACGGCAATCTTATCAAAATTCTAGCATAAACAACTATTACAGATTGCCAAGTAGGAAACATTTGTAGCCGTGCATTTCTGTTGATAGGGCATGCATATTTATTCTCTTTTCTACAATCTGGATGGCAACCCCCATGTTGAATTGGCGGCTACTAACAACATATCATGATGGCAACTGACAACATAACATGATGGCAACCAACAACATAACATGATCGCAACCAACAACATATATAGGTGGCACCTATTTTTCCCCCTACATATGTGCCTCCCAAAAAATACTCTGTTCTGCCTTGCTTCCGAACTGTTTTCAACATTTCCCCCATCGTTTTTGCCAACTCTTAGTGAATCCTAAACATACTTTTCGAGCACCTGCTGGTAGTAACTGCAACCTAAATGATTAGATCAGATCTCGATACAACATGGCAACTTTATGTTCGTTGGAGGGCAAAGGAGAATACACATGAACAGCCAGATTCATGTGATTTGTAAAGCCATGCAAGACAAATCTAGATTGTCTGTGGTATGTTTGCCATGCGATTGTCGATCCAATCGCCATCTACATGGGCAATTATTGGGGGGTGGGGTGGAAGAGAGTGGGTGGAAGGAGGAGGTAGGAGGACGATGTGTTTTCTTACCTTTTCTGTGAGCTTGTTGCCGTGTTTTCCATCGATGGGGAGGGGTGGCGCTAGCGATCCGATCCAGTTGCCATGGCACGTAGAGAAGGAAGACGAAGGTAGGGGAGATTCGCCGATCCGGAGGTCAGAGACGATGGCCGATGGCTATTGTGGCTCGCAGGCGAAGAGGGACGACGGGCCAACAGAGGTCGTGCGGGTCATGGGGTCGCTCGCCCGGACGTGTGGATGATTGCGCCGCACACTGGACGTGTGGGCTGCGACTGGGTGCACCCGAACGTCCTTGTGCGGGCGGGACGGTGTCGATGCCACACGAGACGTGCGGCAAATACCCGCTAGATCCCACATGTGTGGTGGATATCGGCGTCCTATTTTTTCGTGTTATTATTATACCCTTTCTTTGAATTACAGTTTTGCCCCATAAATCCAGTGTTTGAGGCTATTACAGTTGGAATATGAGTTAACCTACATAATCCACTAGAGCATTAGACTAAAGAGAATGGCATGGCTTATCTTTTTTTTTTCGAGTTGAATGTCTTGGCTTAACTATACCGCTATATAGTGTAAGGACACATTTCCAACATTGGCCGTCACATGAAGCTAGTCCGACGGCAAAAAAGGCAATTTTGAGCACTATTGGCAGTTGGATGTCATTTTGACTTCATCGGACATAATGCACAAACCTCGAAGCATAGGCACTTTTCGTTTATTCTACAATCTTTCATGCTTTATTTATCTAAGTTTGTTTCTAAATTAAATACTCCCTCTCATCCATGCTACTTGTCGCAGCTTTAGTGCGACAAGTAATATAAATTGGAGGGAGTACCATTCATTTTTACTTTGTGATTCACAGTGCACAAATCTCAAGACACAAACACTTCTTGTTTGCTCCGGAATCTTGCATACTTTAGTTATCTAAATTGATTTCTTCCAAATCAAATATCATTCCTTTTCTAGTCTATTATTCACAATACGCAAATCTAAAAACACAAACACCTCACTTTCCCGCTTTAATTACCTGAACTTCTTTCTTCTAATCATATACTCCCTTTGTCTCAAAAAAAAGTGACTCAACTTTGTACTATTCTTTTTTACTTGATGATTCACAATGCACAAATGTGCATAAATCTGAAAATATATGCACTTCTCCTTTGTTCTATAATATTTCGTACTTCAAATATTTAAAAACAAAATTTTATAAATCAAATACCATTCTTTTTTA
Source organism: Triticum aestivum (assembly GCF_018294505.1). Classification (NCBI taxonomy): domain Eukaryota; kingdom Viridiplantae; phylum Streptophyta; class Magnoliopsida; order Poales; family Poaceae; genus Triticum; species Triticum aestivum. Next base: position 125,270,380 of record NC_057810.1, on the reverse strand, counting down.
ATTTATGATTCGTAGTGCCCAATATGCACAAACCTCAAAATACGATCACTTCTCTTTTGTTCTACAATCTTCCATACAATAATCATCTAAACATTTTCCTTCTAGATGAATTATCATTTCTTTTTCTTTACTTTATGAATTACAGTGCACAACATGCACAAACTTCGCATCACAAACATTTTTCATCCGTTCTAGACTTTTCCATACTTTAATTCCCCCGAGTTATTTTTCTTCTAAAAGAATTCTCATTCACTTGTACGCTATGATTTTCCTTTTCAAAACCATGGCAACACGTGCATAAACTCCATTTATCTTTCATGATGCAACGCTAACTACCCAGATACTTGGAGACAAACGTGTTGGATATATTTCACATAAGTTTTGTTTAGTAATATAACATGCGGTATTCGAATACTTTATAGTGATAATTTAATCTTAAACAGGAAGAACTATGATATCTATATATACTAGTAGAGTGCCCGTGCGTTACCGCGGGCATTTGAAATATTTTGCTGGAGTTAAATTTCTCATGTAGAGACAATATAACACACCACAATTGCATAATAATCGAAGTCCACTTCACTTGTAATCTATTTATATATAAAAAGTACTTGACGGGTTAACTAGAAAGAAGAAATTTAATAGAAAATCCAATAAAAATCAGAAGCATCCGACCGTCAATTTAATAATATACAAGAAAATAACAACCATTAGATATAGAAAGAAATTACCCACCAATGCCACTAAATAGTTTTTCACGTATACATTCCCTTATATGTGTTTTTCACGTACATATCTCTCCCATGTGACAAGAGATCGCTGCTACCTGCTATCATATGGCCAATGGTGTTGGGGAACGTATCAGAACATAAAAAAATTCTACGCATCACCAAGATCAATCTATGGAGTCATCTAGTAACGAGAGAGAGGAGTGCATCTACATACCCTTGTAGATCGCGAGCAGAAGCGTTCAAGAGAACGGGGTTGATGGAGTCGTACTCGTCGTGATCCAAATCACCGATGATCCTAGCTCCGAACGGACGGCACCTCCGCGTTCAACACACGTACGGTTGGGAGAGACGTCTCCTCTTTCTTGATCCAACAAGGGGGAAGGAGAGGTTGATGGAGATCCAGCAGCACGACGACGTGATGGTGGAAGTAGCGGGGATCTCGGCAGGGCTTCGCCAAGCTCGGCGAGAGGGAGAGGTGTTACAGGGGGAAGAGGGAGGCGCCAGGGGCTTGGGTGCGCAGCCCTCCCTCCCCCCTCTTTATATAGGGGCTCGGGGGGGCGCCCCCCTAGAGATCCAGTCTCAAGGGGGGCGGCGGCCAAAGGGGGAAACTTGCCCCCCCAAGTCAGGTGGGGCGCCCCCCACCCCCAGGGTCCAACCCTAGGCGCAGGGGGAGGCCCAAGGGGGCGCACCAGCCCACCAGGGGCTGGTTCCCTTCCCACTTCAGCTCATGGGGCCCTCCGGGATAGGTGGCCCCACCCGGTGGACCCCCCGGGACCCTTCCGATGGTCCCGGTACAATACCGGTGACCCCGAAACTTTCCCGGTAGCCGAAACTGGACTTCCTATATACAAATCTTCACCTCCGGACCATTCCGGAACTCCTCGTGACGTCCGAGATCTCATCCGGGACTCCGAACAACTTTCGGGTTACCGCATACTAATATCTCTACAACCCCAGCGTCACCGAACCTTAAGTGTGTACACCCTATGGGTTCGGGAGACACACAAACATGACCGAGACGACTCTCCGGTCAATAACCAACAGAGGGATCTGGATACCCATGTTGGCTCCCACATGCTCCTCGATGATCTTATCGGATGAACCACGATGTCGAGGATTCAAGTAATCCCGTATGCAATTCCCTTTGTCAATCGGTATGTTACTTGCCCGAGATTCGATCGTCGGTATCCCGATACCTCGTTCAATCTCGTTACCGGCAAGTCACTTTACTCGTTACGTAATGCGTGATCCCCTGACCAACCACTTGGTCACATTGAGCTCATTATGATGATGCATTACCAAGTGGGCCCAGAGATACCTCTCCGTCATACGGAGTGACAAATCCCAATCTCGATTCGTGTCAACCCAACAAAGACTTTCGGAGATACCTGTAGTGTACCTTTATAGTCACCCAGTTACGTTGTGATGTTTGGTACACCCAAAGCACTCCTATGATATCCGGGAGTTACACAATCTCATGGTCCAAGAAACTGATATTTGACATTAGAAAAGCTTTAGCAAACGAACTACACAATCTTTGTGCTATGCTTAGGATTGGGTCTTGTCCATCACATCATTCTCCTAATGATGTGATCCCGTTATCAATGACATCCAATGTCCATAGTCAGGAAACCATGACTATCTGTTGATCAACGAGCTAGTCAACTAGAGGCTCACTAGGGACATGTTGTGGTCTATGTATTCACACATGTATCATTGTTTCCGGTTAATACAATTATAGCATGAACAATAAACAATTATCATGAACAAGGAAATATAATAATAATCATTTTATTATTGCCTCTAGGGCATATTCCAACAGTCTCCCACTTGCACTAGAGTCAATAATCTAGTTACACTGTGATGAATCGAACACCCATAGAGTTCTGGTGTTGATCATGTTTTGCTCGTGGAAGAGGTTTAGTCAACGGATCTGCGACATTCAGATCCGTATGCACTTTGCAAATATCTATGTCTCCATCTTGAACATTTTCACGAATGGAGTTGAAGCGACGCTTGATGTGCCTGGTCTTCTTGTGAAACCTGGGCTCCTTGGCAAGGGCAATAGCTCCAGTGTTGTCACAGAAAAGAGCGATCGACCCCGACGCATTGGGAATAACTCCTAGGTCGGTGATGAACTCCTTCATCCAGATTGCTTCATGCGTTGCCTCCGAGGCTGCCATGTACTCCGCTTCACATGTAGATCCCGCCACGACGCTCTGCTTGCTGCTGCACCAGCTTACTGCCCCACCATTCAAAATATGCACGTATCCGGTTTGTGACTTGGAGTCATCCAGATCTGTGTCGAAGCTAGCATCGACGTAACCCTTTACGACGAGCTCTTCGTCACCTCCATAAACGAGAAACATATCCTTAGTCCTTTTCAAGTACTTCAAGATATTCTTGACTGTTGTCCAGTGCTCCATGCTGGGATTACTTTGGTGTCTTGCAACCAAACTTACCGCAAGGTTTACATCAGGTCTGGTACACAACAGGCATACATAATAGACCCTATGGCCGAGGCATAGGGGATGACACTCATCTTTTCTTTATCTTCTGCCGTGGTCGGGGATTGAGCCGAGCTCAATTTCACACCTTGCAACACAGGCAAGAACCCCTTCTTGGACTGATCCATATTGAACTTCTTCAATATCTTATCAAGGTATGTGCTTTGTGAAAGACCTATGAGGCATCTCGATCTATCTCTATAGATCTTGATGCCTAATATATAAGTAGCTTCTCCAAGGTCCTTCATTGAAAAACACTTATTCAAGTAGGCCTTTATGCTGTCCAAAAGTTCTATATCATTTCCCATCAAAAGTATGTCATCCACATATAATATGAGAAATGCTACAGAGCTCCCACTCACTTTCTTGTAAACGCAGGCTTCTCCATAAGACTGCATAAACCCAAACGCTTTGATCATATCATCAAAGCAAATGTTCCAACTCCGAGATGCTTGCACCAGCCCATAAATGGATCGCTGGAGCTTGCATACCTTGTTAGCATTCTTAGGATCGACAAAACCTTCCGGCTGCATCATATACAGTTCTTCCTTAAGATAGCCGTTAAGGAATGCCGTTTTGACGTCCATTTGCCATATCTCATAATCATAGTATGCGGCAATTGCTAACATGATTCGGACGGACTTCAGCTTCACTACGGGAGAGAAAGTCTCATCGTAGTCAACCCCTTGAACTTGCCGATAACCCTTAGCGACAAGTCGAGCTTTATAGATGGTAACATTACCATCTGCGTCCGTCTTCTTCTTAAAGATCCATTTATTTTCTATTGCTCACAGATCATCGGGCAAGTCTGTCAAAGTCCATACTTTGTTTTCATACATGGATCCTATCTCGGATTTCATGGCTTCAAGCCATTTGTTGGAATCTGGGCCCGCCATCGCTTCTTCATAGTTCGAAGGTTCACCGTTGTCCAACAACATGATTTCCAGGACAGGGTTGCCATACCACTCTGGTGTGGAACATGTCCTTGTGGACCTACGAAGTTCAGTAGTAACTTGATCCGAAGTACCTTGATCATCATCATTAATTTCCTCTCTAGTTGGTGCAGGCACCACAAGAACATCTTTCTGAGCTGCGCTACTTACCGGTTCAAGAGGTAGTACTTCATCAAGTTCCACTTTCCTCCCACTTACTTCTTTTGAGAGAAACTCTTTCTCCAGAAAGGACCCGTTCTTGGCAAAAAAGATCTTGCCTTCGGATCTGAGGTAGAAGGTATACCCAATGGTTTCCTTAGGGTATCCTATGAAGACGCATTTTTCCGACTTGGGTTCGAGCTTTTCAGGTTGAAGTTTCTTGACATAAGCATCGCATCCCCAAACTTTTATAAATGATAGCTTAGGTTTCTTTCCAAACCATAATTCATACGATGTCGTCTCAACGGATTTAGACGGTGCCCTATTTAAAGTGAATGTAGATGTCTCTAAAGCGTATCCCCAAAATGATAGCGATAAGTCGGTAAGAGACATCATAGACCGCACCATATCCAATAGAGTGCGATTACGATGTTCGGACACACCGTTACACTGAGGTGTTCCAGGCGGCGTGAGTTGTGAAACAATTCCACATTTCCTTAAGTGCGTTCCAAACTCGTGACTTAAATATTCTCCTCCACGATCTGATCGTAAGAACTTTATTTTTCTGTCACGTTGATTCTCTACCTCATTCTGAAATTCCTTGAACTTTTCAAAGGTCTCAGACTTGTGTTTCATTAAGTAGACATACCCATATCTACTCAAGTCATAAGTGAGGGTGAGAACATAATGATAGCCACCGCGAGCCTCAACGCTCATTGGACTACACACATCAGTATGTATAATTTCCAATAAGTTGGTTGCTCGCTCCATTGTTCTGGAGAACAGAGTCTTGGTCATTTTGCCCATGAGGCATGGTTCACATGTGTCAAATGATTCGGAATCAAGAGACTCCAGAAGTCCATCTGTATGGAGCTTCTTCATGCGTTTGACACCAATGTGACCAAGGCGGCAGTGCCATAGATTTGTGGGACTATCATTATCAATCTTACATCTTTTGGTATTCACACTATGAATATGTGTAACATCACGTTCGAGATTCATTAAGAATAAACCGTTGACCAGCGGGGCATGACCATAAAAACATATCTCTCATATAAATAGAACAACCATTATTCTCGGATTTAAATGAGTAGCCATCTCGTATTAAACGAGATCCAGATACAATGTTCATGCTCAAAGCTGGCACTAAATAACAATTATTGAGGTTTAAAACTAATCCCGTAGGTAAATGTAGAGGTAGCATGCCGACGGTGATCACATCGACCTTGGAACCATTCCCGACGTGCATCGTCACCTCGTCCTTCGCCAGTCTCCTCTTATTCCGCAACTCCTGTTTTGAGTTACAAATATGAGCAACCGCACCGGTATCAAATACCCAGGAGCTACTACGAGTACTGGTAAGGTACACATCAATAACATGTATATCATATATACCTTTGGTGTTGCCGGCCTTCTTATCCGCTAAGTACTTGGGGCAGTTCCGCTTCCAGTGACCGTTCCCCTTGCAATAAAAGCACTCAGTCTCAGGTTTGGGTCCGTGCTTTGGCTTCTTCCCGACAACTGGTTTACCTGGCGCGGCAACTCCCTTGCCGTCTTTCTTGAAGTTCTTCTTACCCTTGCCTTTCTTGAAACTAGTGGTTTTATTGACCATCAACACTTGATGTTCCTTTTTGATTTTTACCTCTGCTGACTTCATCATTGAAAATACCTCATGAATAGTTTTCACCATCCCCTGCATATTGTAGTTCATCACAAAGCTCTTGTAGCTAGGTGGGAGCGACTGAAGGATTCTGTCAATGACCGCCTCATCCGGGAGGTTAATGTCCAGCTGGGACAAACGGTTGTGCAACCCAGACATTTTGAGTATGTGCTCGCTGATAGAACTATTTTCCTCCATCTTACAACCGTAGGACTTGTCGGGGACTTCATATCTCTCGACCTGGGCATGAGCTTGGAAAACCATTTTCAGCTCTTGGAACATCTCATATGCTCCGTGTTGCTCAAAACGCTTTTGGATCCCCGGTTCTAAGCTGTAAAGCATGCCGCACTGGACGAGGGAGTAATCATCAACACGCGACTGCCAAGCGTTCATGACGTCTTGGTTCGTTGGGGCGGGTGCTTCACCTAGCGGTGCTTCTAGGACATATGCTTTCTTGGCAGCTATGAGGATGATCCTCAGGTTCCGGACCCAGTCCGTATAGCTGCTGCCATCATCTTTCAGCTTGGTTTTCTCTAGGAACGTGTTGAAGTTGAGGTTGACATGAGCGTGGGCCATTTGATCTACAAGACATTTTGCAAATGTTTTAGACTAAGTTCATGATAATTAAGTTCATCTAATCAAATTATTTAATGAACTCCCACTCAGATAGACATCCCTCTAGTCATCTAAGTGATACATGATCCGAGTCAACTAGACCGTGTCCGATCATCACGTGAGACGGACTAGTCATCATCGGTGAACATCTCCATGTTGATCGTATCTTCTATATGACTCATGCTCGACCTTTCGGTCTCTTGTGTTCCGAGGCCATGTCTGTACATGCTAGGCTCATCAAGTCAACCTAAGTGTTTTGCATGTGTAAATCTGGCTTACACCCGTTGTATGTGAACGTTAGGATCTATCACACCCGATCATCACGTGGTGCTTCGAAACAACGAACTTTCGCAATGGCACACAGTTAGGGGAGCACTTTCTTGAAATTGTTATGAGGGATCATCTTATTTACTACCGTCGTTCTAAGCAAATAAGATGCAAAACATGATAAACATCACATGCAATCAAATAGTGACATGATATGGCCAATATCATTTTGCTCCTTTGATCTCCATCTTCGGCGCGCCATGATCATCATCATCACCGGCATGACACCATGATCTCCATCATCATGATCTCCATCATCGTGTCTCCATGAAGTTGTTCGCCAACTATTACTTCTACTACTATGGCTAACGGTTTAGCAATAAAGTAGAGTAATTACATGGCGTTATTCAATGACACACAGGTCATACAATAATTAAGACAAATCCTATGGCTCCTGCCGGTTGTCATACTCATCGACATGCAAGTCGTGATTCCTATTACAAGAACATGATCAATCTCATACATCACATATATATCATTCATCACATCCTTTTGGCCATATCACATCACAAGGCATAAGCTGCAAAAACAAGTTAGACGTCCTCTAATTGTTGTTGCATGTTTTTACGTGACTGCAATAGGGTTCTAGCAAGAACGTTTCTTACCTATGTCAAAACCACAACGTGATATGCCAATTTCTATTTACCCTTCATAAGGACCCTTTTCATAGAATCCGATCCGACTAAAGTGGGAGAGACAGACACCCGCTAGCCACCTTATGCAACTAGTGCATGTCAGTCGGTGAAACCTGTCTCACGTAAGCGTACGTGTAAGGTCGGTCCGGGCTGCTTCATCCGACGATGCCGCGGAAACAAGATAAGACTAGTAGTGGCAAGTAAAGTGACAACATATACGCCCACAACAAAATTATGTTCTACTCGTGCATAGAAACTACGCATAGACCTAGCTCTAATACCACTGTTGGGGAACATAGCAGAAAATAAAATTTTTCTACGCATCACCAAGATCAATCTATGGAGTCATCTAGCAACGAGAGAGAGGAGTGCATCTACATACCCTTGTAGATCGCGAGCAGAAGCGTTCAAGAGAACGGGGTTGATGGAGTCGTACTCGTCGTGATCCAAATCACCGATGATCCTAGCACCGAACAGACGGCACCTCCGCGTTCAACACACGTACGGTTGAGAGAGACGTCTCCTCCTTCTTGATCCAGCAAGGGGGAAGGAGAGGTTGATGGAGATCCAGCAGCACGACGACGTGGTGGTGGAAGTAGCGGGGATCTCGGCAGGGCTTTGCCAAGCTCAGCGAGAGGGAGAGGTGTTACAGGGGGAAGAGGGAGGCGCAAGGGGCTTTGGTGCACAGCCCTCCATCCCCCCTCTTTATATAGGGGCCCTGGGGGGGGGGCGCCGCCCCCTAGAGATCCAATCTCAAGGGGGTGCGGCGGCCAAAGGGGGGAACTTGCCCCCCAAGTCAGGTGGGGCGCCCCCCACCCCCAGGGTTTCCAACCCTAGGCGCAGGGGGAAGCTCAAGGGGGGTGCACCAGCCCACCAGGGGCTGGTTCCCTTCCCACTTCAGCCCATGGGGCCCTTCAGGATAGGTGGCCCCACCCGGTGGACCCCCGGGACCCTTCCGGTGGTCCCGGTACAATACCGGTGACCCCCGAAACTTTCCCGGTGGCCAAAACTGGACTTCCTATATACAAATCTTCACCTCCGGACCATTCCAGAAGTCCTTGTGACGTCAGGGATCTAATCCAGGACTCCAAACAACTTTCGAGTTACCGCATACTAATATCTCTACAACCCCAGCGTCACCGAACCTTAAGTGTGTAGACCCTACGGGTTCGGGAGAGACGCAGACATGACCGAGACGACTCTCCGGTCAATAACCAACAGTGGGATCTGGATACCCATGTTGGCTCCCACATGCTCCTCGATGATCTCATCGGATGAACCACGATGTCGAGGATTCAAGTAATCCCGTATGCAATTCCCTTTGTCAATCGGTACGTTACTTGCCCGAGATTCGATTGTCGGTATCCCAATACCTCGTTCAATCTCGTTACCGGCAAGTCACTTTACTCGTTACGTAATGCATGATCCCATGACCAACCACTTGGTCACATTGAGCTCATTATGATGATGCATTACCGAGTGGGCCCAAAGATACCTCTCCGTCATACGGAGTGACAAATCCTAGTCTCGATTCATGTCAACCCAACAGAGACTTTCAGAGATACCTGTAGTGTACCTTTATAGTCACCCAGTTACGTTGTGATGTTTGGTACACCCAAAGCACTCCTACGGTATCCGGGAGTTACACAATCTCATGGTCTAAGAAACTGATACTTGACATTAGAAAAGCTTTAGCAAACGAACTACATGATCTCTGTGCTATGCTTAGGATTGGGTCTTGTCCATCACATCATTCTCCTAATGATGTGATCCCGTTATCAATGGCATCCAATGTCCATAGTCAGGAAACCATGACTATCTGTCGATCAATGAGCTAGTCAACTAGAGGCTCACTAGGGACATGTTGTGGTCTATGTATTCACACATGTATCAATGTTTCCGGTTAATACAATTATAGCATGAACAATAAACAATTATCATGAACAAGGAAATATAATAATAATCATTTTATTATTGCCTCTAGGGCATATTTCCAACAAATGGATGATATTATTGGAGCAGAGCAAAGCGCATTCGTCCCGGACCGCTTGATCACAGACAATGTCTTAATCGCGTATGAAAGCGTGCATGCCATGAAGAGAAGGAAGAAGGGAGGAAATGCTGCTTGTGCTATTAAGTTAGATATGATGAAAGCCTATGACCGCATCGAGTGGCACTACCTTGAAGCGATTATGCTAAAGTTGGGGTTTGGATTGGATTTTGTTCGTCTCATTATGAAGTGCGTAACTTCAATGCGGTTTGCTGTTCGAGTAAATGGTGAGCTTCTTCCTTTCTTCTCTCCCTCTCGGGGGTTCCGTCAGGGTGACCCCGTATCACCTTACTTGTTTTTGCTTTGTGCCGAGGGCCTCACTTCATTGCTGAATTTCTATGGAGGGGCTTATATCGACAGAGGCATACGGGTCAACTATAGATGTCCTTGGATCAATCACTTACTTTTTGCGGACAATAGTCTGATCTTCCTGCAAGTTAAGGTGCAGAGTGCTTATCGTCTGAATGATATTCTTCGTATCTATGCAGAGTGTTCTGGTCAAGCAGTGAATAAAGAAAAGGTGCAATATTTTTTAGCCCAAACACTCCTGATCCTACAAGGCTTTTTCTAAAGCAAACGCTGCAGATTTCAGTGGAAGCTTTTGGTGAACGCTATCTCGGCCTTCCGATGGCTGTTGGTCAAATTACTGGAGGCACTTTCGACCACATCGAGGAGAGGATTCGGTCAAAACTCTAAGGTGGAGTAGAGAGACTTATTTCATGCGCTGGAAGGGAAGTTAGAATTAAAGCAGTAGCCCAATCAATCCCCACATACAGTATGTCTTGCTTCCAGCTAACGAAAAAAGTGTGTAAGAAGTTGGCCTCGCTTATGGCCAAATACTGGTGGAGCAGTAACCTTCATCGCCGGTCTTTACATTGGCTATCTTGGGATTCGTTGGCTGCACCAAAAATTAAAGGAGGGATGGGACTCAAAGACTTGCAACTCTTTAATCTAGCACTACTCGGCAAGCATGGGTGGCGCTTGATGACGAATACCAACTCTCTATGTTTGCAGGTCTTAAAAGGCAGATATTTCCACTCCTGTGATTTCATGCAAGCCACTGCACCTAAGTTTTCTCCAGCTGTGTGGCAGGCTATAACCGCGGGCAGGGAAGCTTTGAAATTGGGCCTGCTCAAGCACATTGGAAGCGGCACGACCGTCTGTATCTGGGAGGACAAATGGATCCCTGATACCAGAACTGTGACTCCGGTTGCTCACATTGGCAATGCGCAACTATAGCAAGTGTCTGATCTTATTGACTCTGAAACTTGGCTCTGGAAAGATCAAGTAATCCGAGATAACTTCATACCACCCGATGCAGACGCCATTCTGAACATCACTCTAAGGATTGGCGGTGGTGATGATATTCTGGCATGGGCTTTTGAGAAATCTGGTTCATATACTATTAAGTCAGCTTACCGCACTCTCATGACTCAGAACGAGCAACTGGCTCTAGAGAAGGGACGGTAGTCGAAGCATCAGCGACAGAAAAACAGCTATGGACCACATTATGGAAATTGAAGGTTCTGCCAAAAGTGAGTTTTTTGGTGGAGGGTTTTACGAGGTATCTTGCCAGTAGAATCCACACTAAAATATCGACATATAGCAACAGCGAGCCAGTGCAAAATATGTCAGCATGAAGATGAGGACATGATGCATGCATTGTTGAATTGTTCCCATGCGAGAGGGTTTTGGACTCAAGCCCCGGTTTGGCTTGGGGTAAAACAACCTGATCGACATCCTCTAACATGGTCAAAGGATATCACTTGTGATCCCAAGTTCTCTGACACCAATCTAGTTAAACTGGTGACGATCATGTGGGCTTTTTGGACGTCAAGAAATAATTTAACTCATGATAAAGTTGGTCTCAACCCAATACGGTCCATGAAAATGACCAGAGATACTTTAGCTTTGCTTGATCTACCAAAGGCTCAGGCTCGGTTGCTTCCGGGCCATGGATGGAGGCCACTCGAGGAGGGGGAGATCAAGATAAACACTGATGGCAGTGTTGCATTGGAAGCTCGAAGAGGAGGAGTGGGAGGAGTTGCTCGATCCCACTCCACTTTCAGAGCTACATGGTGTAAACCTTATCAGGGGATTACCGACCCCCTTATCTCTGAAACCCTAGCAATCCGGGGCGGTGTCATATTTTCTAAGCTCAAGGGCTACGAGAAAGTCGTGATAGAGTCCAACTGCCTGGATGTTGTTAATCTCTGGAACTCACGTCATGATGACAAGACTGATGTGGCGCCCATCCTATCCGAAATATTGGAGCACTCTACTAGTTTTAAGTCTTTCTATACTCAATATATTTCGAGAACAGCCAAATACCCTGCTCACCTATGTGCAAGACATGCAAGCACACTGGATGTAACAGAATGTTGGTTTGACTCTGCCCCTGGTATCATTGTAACTAGCCTCCTTGCAGATTCTGCAGGGGCTTCGATTGTTGAATAAGGCTCCAAATATTTCCCCGTCAAAAAATACCTGCTATCATATAAAAAAAGGTCGCTGCTATTCGTTTTAACCCTAATAACGAGACCCTCACGCCATCCTGCCGTCGGCCATCCAGCTCCTCATCATCACAAGCTGCCACCAGCCGTCATGGAAATCCTAGCAATTCTGTTCTTCTGGATCCTCATCGTCAGAGGTGAAAGTGCAACTATCCCTAGGTGGTTTTGGTAATTCATAACAACATATAGCTCATTGAGCTAATGCTATTCCAAGACTATTATTTCAGGAAAGCTCAATGAATGGCATGGCATGGATGATGAAAGTGGATCCCTCAAAATACTAAGGACAAAGGATTGGGTCAAGATCAAAAGCTCAAGACTCTTGATTTTACATTTTAGTGATCCAAGATCACATTGAGTCTATAGGAAAAGCCAATACTATCAAGAAGGGATGAGGTGTTGCTTAATGAGCCTCTTGCTTCATGTGCTTAGTGATATGCTCCAAAACCCTCAACTACTTTCCCACACCACAAATGACCTAAACCTAAAGCCAAAATCGGTCACACCGATTCTTTCTATCCGATGCCACTGATTCCAAAAGTCATATCCACTGCCACAAACCCTAAGCAAATCGGTCTTACCGATAGGGATCTCGGTCTCACTGAGCTGGGGTTGCAATCTATCTGTTTCCCTTCGTAACGTTTCGGTCTAACCGAAGTGAGCGATCGGTCCCACTGAGATTGCAATGTAAACTCTCTGTTTCCTTTTTGTAACATTTCGGTCTCACCGAAAAGAGCAAATCGGTCCCACCAAGTTTACCTGACCAACTCTCTGGAAAGCTTATTACCAAATCGGTCTCACCGAGTTTGTGTAATCGGTCTCACCGAGATTATGTTATGCCCTAACCCTAACCGAATCGGCCTCACCGAGATGCATGTCAGTCCCACCGAAAATCTCTAACGGTCACTAGGTTTACTAAATCGGTCCGACCGAGTTTAACGATTCGGTCCCACCGAGTTTGGTAAATTGTGTGTAACGGTCAGATTTTGTGTGGAGGATATATATACCCCTCCACCTCCTCTTCATTCATGGAGAGAGCCATCAGAACGAACCTACACTTCCAACTTACCATTTCTGAGAGAGAACCACCTACTCATGTGTTGAGGCCAAGATATTCCATTCCTAGCCTTCCCCAAGTTGCTTTCCACTCAAACCCCCTTTCCAGCAGATCCAAATCCTATGAGAGAGAGTTGAGTGTTGGGGAGACTATCCTTTGAAGCACAAGAGCAAGGAGTTCATCATCAACGCACCATTTGTTACTTCTTGGAGAGTGGTGTCTCCTAGATTGGCTAGGTGTCACTTGGGAGCCTCCGACAAGATTGTGGAGTTGAACCAAGGAGTTTGTAAGGGCAAGGAGATCGCCTACTTCGTGAAGATCTACCACTAGTGAGGCAAGTCCTTCATGGGCGACGGCCATGGTGGGATAGACAAGGTTGCTTCTTCATGGACCCTTCGTGGGTGGAGCCCTCCATGGACTCGCGCAGCCGTTACCTTTCGTGGGTTGAAGTCTCCATCAACGTGGATGTACAATAGCACCACCTATCGGAACCACGCCAAAAACATCCGTGTCTCCAATTGCGTTTGAATCCTCCAAATCCTTCCCTTTACTTTCTTGCAAGTTGCATGCTTTAATTTCCGCTGCCTATACACTCTTTGCATGCTTGCTCGAATTGTGTGATGATTGCTTGACTTGTCCTAAAATAGCTAAAATCTGCCAAACTCTAAAATTGGGAAAAGGTTAAGTTTTTATTGGTCAAGTAGTCTAATCACCCCCCCTCTAGACATACTTCAAGGTCCTACAAGTGGTATCAAAGCTTTGGTCTCCATTTGCTTTGATTTCCATAGCTTTTGGTGGTCATAGCCTCGGTTTCACAACCTAGGAGAGTATGGCGTCTAGCGAGGGAAATTATCACCATAGAGGTCCTTACTTTGATGGTACTAATTTTGCTAGTTGGAAGCATAAGATGAAAATGCATATTCTCGGACATAACCCCGCCGTTTGGGCAATTATTTGTATTGGCTTGCAAGGTGAATTCTTTGATGGGAGAGAACCGAACCGTGAAGCGAATGCGGAAGAATTGAAGATGCTGCAATACAACGCTCAAGCCTGTGATATCATCTTCAACGGATTGTGCCCCGAAGAATTCAATAAAATCAGACGTCTTGAGAATGCAAAGGAAATTTGGGTTACTTTGATTGATATGCACGAAGGTATCGAATCCGTCAAGGAATCCAAGTTGGATGTGCTCCAAAGTCAGCCTGACAAGTTCAAAATGAAGGATGGTGAAGGTGTCGCTGAAATGTACTCTAGGCTTGCACTTATCACAAATGAGATTGCCGACTTAGGGAGTGAAGAGATGACCGACAGATTCGTCATCAAGAAGATCCTAAGAGCATTGGATGGAAAGTATGATACCGTGTGCACATTGATCCAAATGATGCCAAACTACAAAAATCTCAAGCCAACAGAAGTCATTGGAAGAATTGTTGCTCATGAGATGTCACTCAAGGATAAGGAGGAACTTCACAACAAGTCAAGTGGTGCTTACAAAGCCTCAAGTGAAGCCCCCACATCATCAAGTGAGAAACAAACCTTCAATGAAGAATTGAGCTTAATGGTGAAGAACTTCAACAAATTCTACAAGAGTAGAAACAAAGAAAGAAGCTCCAAGTCAAGGTCTTATCATGACAAGAGATCTTCTAGTCGAGAGCGCAATTGCTACAATTATGGGAAGCCTGGACACTACTCCAATGAGTGTACGACACCCTACAAAAGAAGAGAAGATTCTCCAAAAAGAAGAAGCAAAAGAGAAGAATCACCACCAAGAGAGAGGAGGAGTAGAGATGATCGTTATGAACGAAGACCCTCACGGAGAAGCAAGGATTCAGAAAGGAAGGACAAGTCATCAAGGAGCTACACAAAAAGAAGACATCAAGCTCATGTTGGTGAATGGGTATCTGGCTCCGACTCTGACAATCACTCCGAGAGAAGCTATCACTCCGACTCCGAACATACTCAAGATGAAGGTGTTGCCGGTCTAGCACTTGTGTCAACCAACTCCTACGACATATTTGATTCACCAAATGAAGGTGTTGGAAGATGCTTCATGGCCAAAGGTCCAAAGGTAACACATCCCGAGTATGTTGATTTTAATAGTGATGAAGATGACTTGCTTGTGGATGATGATTTACTTGTTGACAACTCTAGTGATGAATACTATGATGAAACGTCAATTAATCATGCTAATCAAACGAATGACAATGATAAGGAGAAAATTGAGCTTCTAACTAAAGAACTAAACACTCTAAAGTTGGCTCATGAAACTATCTTCGAAGATCATCGAGAACTTTTAAGGGCTCATGAGAAGTTACGCTTTGAAAAGCTCAATCTTGAGCAAGAGCATGAGTTATTAAAGGCAATCAATGATGATCTCCGCAAGAAAAGTTCTTCTTACATTGCCAAGCGTTTACTCTTATCTACTTACATGCCTCAAGTCAAGTCTAGTAACAAGTACAAGAAAGATACTTCCTCTAGTAGTGACAATAATAATGTTAAATCCAATGTTGTTGCTTCTAGTAGTTCTCTTGATTCCACTAATGATTCTCTTAGCCAAGTTACACTTGAGCAAGAAAATAGCTTATTGAAGGGAATTATAGAGAAAGGTGTTTACAAGATCCTTGCCGGGAGTAAGCAATTCGAGGAAATTGTACGCAAGCAAGGAAGACACCGGAAGAATCAAGGTGTTGGTTTTGAATGAGAGTTCAATGCCAATGGAGTTGAATGGGAAGAAGATCGATACCCCAAGACGAAGTTTGTTCCTCAACAAGAGAAGTATGATCCTACTTCCTTCAAGGGGACACAAGCTGAAGATGATCTTCCACCACAAGACCACAAGAACAAAGGCAAGGACAAGCTTCAAGAAGAGATTGATGCATTTGAAGAAGCACCTAAAGCCTCGTTCAAGTGGGTCCCCAAGACTACGTCAAGTTCTACTTCATCAAGTACAACTACAACTCCAAGGATTCCCATCAAGATGATGTGGATCCCGAAGAAGAAGAACTAGAGAGTTCTTGAGGGTGACTCCGCCAACATTCTTCACTCATATCATTTTGGCAAGAACAAGTGCAATCAACTTTCACATCTTGCACTAGTTCAAGGAGTCACAAACCCTCTTGTTCGTAAGGCAAGGGACAAGGTAACCTAATGTTTTCATGGACATCATCTTGTGTGTGCATCACTCTATGCCTATGGATATTCTTGTTTGTTCCTTGTGGGACTAACCCATGTAGGCAAGTTGAAAGTGCAACTCACTCCAAAGGATTTCTCCAAAAGATCTACATCAACATTGAGCATCTACATCTTCAACACCTACATGAAGTCATCATCGACAAAACCCAAGGTTAGTTCATCCCTCTAAGGGGGGATCTCACATCTAGGGGGAGCTTAACTCAAAAAATTGAGTCAAAGCAACTCTAATGGTGTGAACACATTAATGCATTATGTAAAAGTGGTAACCCACCTTCAGCTTAAACGATGAGTATGACCTATGATCAAATGTTCTCATTTGACTCCTAAGTCAATATACTCATATATAGATGACCTAGTCATCGCCAATTGTTTGATAGATGCTAGAATTGGTTGTGCATGCTTTGCCACATATTTCAATTGCCATCTTATTGTGTGAGCATGTTGGTGCATATTTTACTCATTCAAGGACATCCACTTGTTGTTTTGTTTGTTTGGATTCTTTTCTTTGTGCCAAGTGGATGGACAAGAATGCCTAAGAACCTTCTTTAGCTATCTATGCTTTTCTCTTCTCAAACTCTATTCATGCTACATCACAAAATTTGATCAAGTCAGATTCGAACCACTCTGTGTGAGGAGCACTCGGAGTCCCCGATTTGTCATAGACTTAAACTTCCAAAACCTCTTAGTGATTCTCGGTCTGACAGATCCTTCCATTTCAGTCCTACCGAGATCATCAAGTTGATCTGAGTTTTCAATCTCGGTGCAACCAATTTGAACTTTTCGGTCTCACCGATTTGCTGTAACTGAACACAGTTATGCATCTCGGTGCCACCGAGTTGTTCCACTCGGTCACACCGACAGGGTCGAGCTATATAAATAGCCACGGGAAAATTTTTGGAAATTTCTCCAAAACCCTTCGCCCGCGCAACGGCTTGCTCTGCCATCGTGGTCTCCGGATCGTCTCCTTGTCGCCAGCAACCTCCTGTCGCTGGTCTCTGCCGCCGTCAATGGATTTCGACCCCGCCGTTGCCGCCGTAGCAAGTCCACCGCCAAGTTAGGGTATGGACTTAATCTTTGTGCTATCCACGTTTGATTCCTGGCACTTTGTTTTCATATTGAGTCTTGCCACGATTGAAACTCTTTTATCCAGCCAAAGTAGTTCATAGATTAGATGTGATTCAAATTTTTAGGGTTAGGTTTCCGCCGAAACCATCTCGGACCCACCGAGTTGAAAAACTTAGTCTCACCGATTTGGCTTATGCCATTGCACTAGTGACTCTCGGTCTGACCGAGAATTACTAATCGGTGCAACCGATTTGAGGATTCTGTGAAACCCTAGCAGTGTCGGTATCACCGAACTAAAACTCGGTCCAACCGAGATCATCAGTTTAGGTTCCAAAACTGCTTCGGTATCACCGAGTTTGAAAATCGATGGATCCGAAATGCTTTCTATGGAAAACTAAGACTGAACTTTTGAGTCATTCTTTTGCAAAAACCTCTGCATTTTGTGATGCTCATCTTTTCTATCTCATCTATAACTCTTCACAGGGTCAGCAGTCAACTTTTGCAGTATGTCTGATCAAAGTGACAGCCAAAACAGGTCAGAAAAGCAGATGGACTTGAGTGAGGGCACTAGTCCCTCAACTTCAGATGAAGGGACCAGAAGTACTCCTAGCAATTTGCCTAAGGCTACAACTAGGCAAATGAGGAAAAGAACTTCAGATTCAGAGGATGAAGATTACAAAGCTGAGGAAGATGAGGCTACTTCCAAGAAAGTGGTGCTCAAGAAGGAATATGACTCAGCAAAGAATACAAAGCCAGGCATGAAGATTAAAAGGCCTACAAGAAGGCAACCTATGCCCAAGGCCAGAGCATCAACTCAACTGCCTGGAAATCCTGATCCCAAAGAGCTAGCTGATGAAAGCAAGAAGAGGAAGGAAAGGGTCAAGAAGACCATGGCCAGAGTTGTTGGTCAACCTTCCATGATGGAAGAGGAAGAGCTTTCTGCACCAGCACCAAAGGCACCAAAGCTTATGGGTGATGCTATTAAATCTGGGGCTGCAACATCTAAGCCCATGGAAGCACCCAAAGCTGCCTCCAAGGCCAAGCAAGCTCCAAAGAGGAATACTAGGAGTATTCCAGATGCTGAGAAGAATAAGGCCCCAGTGCCCAATGTTGCTGAAGATTGAGAAGAAGAAGGACAGGTTCTAAGAAAGCTCAAGCTCAAGATACCAGACCACAATGATGCCCATCCTGTGGCTGAGGACATGAGAATCAGGAAGGATTCAGGGCTGAGACTATGGAGAATGGAAGATCCATATGCTTCACGAAGAAGAACTGCTGTTGATTACAGGTTCCACACAAAGGAACAGCAGGACTTCTATGAAACAATTCTGTTGGACAAGAAGCCCATAGTCTGTGACATGAGGTGGGTTGACTGGAAATTCATCAAGGAAAATGAACAACACTATCCTGGAGTGCAAGACAACTTTGTTGCTTGTGGAGTTGCAGATTTTGTTGGACAGAAGTTCACCAACTAGAATGATGAGCTTATCATGCAGTTCTACTGCACAGCACACTTTTACCCAGATGGAAGAATAGTTTGGATGTCTGAAGGTACAAGGTACCAGTCCACTATTGAAGAATGGGCAAGTCTGATCAATGCCCCCAAGTTGAATGAGGATGACCTAGACATTTATGCAAAGAAGAAGTTGGGTCACAATTCAATGGCTCACATGTACAAGGAAATTCCAGACAAGGCATTAGAGACTCACAAGTTTGGATCAGTTCACTTTCTGCTGTGAGGGTTGCCAACCATAAATTGGATTCTGAGGCACACTTTGTTGCCCAAGTCTGGTGATGATAACATGATCAAAGGGCATGCCATCAACATGTTGCATGTGTTTGATGTGCCACAGAAGTTCAAAGTCATGAGCTTGATCATTGAAACAATTAAGAGGACTGCAGCAAATCAGAAGAGGAGCTGTGGATATGCACCTCATATTCAAGAATTGATAAACTCATAGATGGGCACAGGAAAATATCAGTTGGATAAGGAACACTTTCCACTTTATCCAGACTTTGAGGACAATGAGGTTGTCATGAATGAAGATGATCCACAATCAGTTCAAGCTCAGGAGAAGAAGGAGAAGGCAAAGAGGGAGAAGGCTGCCAAGATGCCAACTCAAGAGGAGGCATCTGAATATTTCTTGAAAACCAAACAGGAGCAGCTTGGTTACTTGATAGCATCATCTCTGAGGATTGAGAAGGGGTTGGCCACCCTAACTCAAAACTAGGAGAGCCTGGAAAGAATCATGGAACAAAAATTCTATGATCTAGATGTCAAGGTAACTGAGATTGAGTTAGTTGTGGAGCAGCTGCAGGATGACATGCAGGAGAGGAAGGGCAAGACTACCACCAATGTGTTTGCCAGAGTGCCCAGAGCCCAGAGGTCAGTTGCAGTGCGAGTGACAGACACTAGAGCAACAACAGCACCAGCCACTGCCCCTACAGTTCCAGTGCAACCAGCTCCAGCACCAACTCCTCCAGCTCCATCCACTTCAACGGAAGCATTCATCCAAGGAGCCATCTCTATACCGTCACCAGAAGATCAAGCCTGAGAGTCAATCTAGCACTATGCATTTTCTATGAACTTTTTGGTAACTTGTTGCCAAAGGGGGAGAAAACTGCATAGATCATAGGCTTCGAGAGAGAGAGAGAGAGAGAGAGTGTTGCTTTTGTTCTCTCTTGCTTTATTTGGTGGTTTTTCAATCTTTGTTTGCTTTTGGTTGATATATTATGCTTGTGAGACATTGATGATCATGTGTTTGATCATAAGCTACACTTATGCATGCTTGATATTATCCTATCTATCTTATGTGATCACTCACTATGCTTGGTGATGAATGCATGTATTCATTGTTTATTATTTTGAGCGCTCCACCAAGATGTATGTGACATGGAAGAGTAATCCATGAGCCTAATTCATTGTGCATTTGCAGTCCAAAGCAAATCTAAAACTATGCACAAATTTAGGGGGAGCTCTTGCTTATCACATACTTCTCAAAGCGATGATGTTATTTAAATTTTATTATCATTTGTCGAAGCTTTGATCTATATGTTGTCATCAATTACCAAAAAAGGGGAGATTGAAAGTGCAACTATCCCTAGGTGGTTTTGGTAATTCATAACAACATATAGCTCATTGAGCTAATGCTATTCCAAGACTATTATTTCAGGAAAGCTCAATGAATGGCATGGCATGGATGATGAAAGTAGATCCCTCAAAATACTAAGGACAAAGGATTGGCTCAAGCTCAAAAGCTCAAGACTCTTCATTTTACATTTTAGTGATCCAAGATCACATTGAGTCTATAGGAAAAGCCAATACTATCAAGAAGGGATGAGGTGTTGCTTAATGAGCCTCTTGCTTCATGTGCTTAGTGATATGCTCCAAAACCCTCAACTACTTTCCCACATCCACAAATGACCTAAACCTAAAGCCAAATCGGTCACACCGATTATTTCTATCCGGCGCCACCGATTCCAAAAGTCATAGCCACTGCCACAAACCCTAAGCAAATCGGTCTTACCGATAGGGATCTCGGTCTCACCGAGATGGGGTTGCAATCTCTCTGTTTCCCTTCGTAACGTTTCGGTCTAACCGAAGTGAGCGATCGGTCCCACCAAGATTGCAATGTAAACTCTCTGTTTCCTTTTTGTAACATTTCGGTCTCACCGAAAAGAGCAAATTGTTCCCATTGAGTTTACCTGACCAACTCTCTAGAAAGCTTATTACCAAATCGGTCTCACCGAGTTTGTGTAATCGGTCTCACTGAGATTATGTTATGCCCTAACCCTAACCGAATCGGCCTCACCGAGATGCATGTCAGTCCCACCGAAAATCTCTAACGGTCACTAGGTTTACTAAATCGGTCCGACCGAGTTTGGTAAACTGTGTGTAACGGTCAGATTTTGTGTGGAGGATATATATACCCCTCCACCTCCTCTTCATTCGTGGAGAGAGCCATCAGAACGAGCCTATACTTCCAACTTACCATTTCTGAGAGAGAACCACCTACTCATGTGTTGAGGCCAAGATATTCCATTCCTACCATATGAATCTTGATCTCTAGCCTTCCCCAAGTTGCTTTCCACTCAAACCCTCTTTCCACCAGATCCAAATCCTATGAGAGAGAGTTGAGTGTTGGGGAGACTATCATTTGAAGCACAAGAGCAAGGAGTTCATCATCAACGCACCATTTGTTACTTCTTGGAGAGTGGTGTCTCCTAGATTGGCTAGGTGTCACTTGGGAGCCTCCGACAAGATTGTGGAGTTGAACCAAGGAGTTTGTAAGGGCAAGGAGATCGCCTACTTTATGAAGATCTACCGCTAGTGAGGCAAGTCCTTCGTGGGCGACGGCCATAGTGGGATAGACAAGGTTGCTTCTTCGTGGACCCTTCGTGGGTGGAGCCCTCCGTGGACTCGCGCAGCCGTTACCTTTCGTGGGTTGAAGTCTCCATCAACGTGGATGTACGATAGCACCACCTATCGGAACCACGCCAAAAACATCTGTGTCTCCAATTGCGTTTGAATCCTCCAAACCCTTCCCTTTACTTTCTTGCAAGTTGCATGCTTTAATTTCCGCTGCCTATACACTCTTTGCATGCTTGCTCGAATTGTGTGATGATTGCTTGACTTGTCCTAAAATAGCTAAAATCTGCCAAACTCTAAAATTGGGAAAAGGTTAAGTTTTTATTGGTCAAGTAGTCTAATCACCCCACCTCTAGACATACTTCAAGGTCCTACAAGAGGCTACTGCCGGCCACCATGGAAATCCTTGCACTTCTATTCTTCTTCGTACTCATCATCACACGCTGCCACCAATTGCCTTATTGCTTCAACACCCTAGGCGGTCGATCTCCTCCCAATGCATGCATGAGAGTGTCTCAGCTCTCAATCTTGTTGCACCATAAATGGCTATGGATCATGCAGAATCGAGGACCACCCTTATACTAGGAACAACCCAGATGTAGGTATGTGCTATCTCTAGCTCAAACGTAGTCCAGACGAGTTTAAAATTTATGGTGATTATTTTTGGACCAGACGAAGCCCACAGAGCATCAGAGTTGGGCCAAAAAAGTCCTAAGCCAACCACAAGATAGGAGGGCGCCCCCTATCTTGTGGTTGACTCGGGGACCCCCTAGACTTGTTCCCGAAGCCAACACCTCTTATATATCCCCAAACTTCTAGAACATAACCTAGATCGGGAGTTCCACCGCGGCAAGCCTCTTTAGCCATGAAAAACAATCGGGACCCTGTTCCGGCACCCTGCCGGAGGGGGCATCCATCACCGGTGGCCATTGAGGGAGTCCTGGATTAGGGGGTCCTCGGACAGCCACACTATGTACTTGTGCCGGACTGTTGGACTATGAAGATACAAGATTGAAGACTTCGTCCCGTGTCCGGGTGGGACTCTCCTTTGCGTGGAAGGCAAGCTTGGCAATTCGGATATGTAGATCTCCTTCTCTGTAACCGACTCCGTGTAACCCTAGCCCCCTCTGGTGTCTATATAAACCGGAGGGTTTAGTTCGTAGGACAAGGACAATCATAATCATAGGCTAGCTTCTAGGGTTTAGCCTCTATTATCTCGTGGTAGATCAACTCTTGTAATATTAATATCATCAAGATCAATCAAGCAGGAAGTAGGGTATTACCTCCATCGAGAGGGCCCGAACCTGGGTAAACATTGTGTCCCCCGCCTCATGTTACCATTAGTCTTAGACGCACAGTTCAGGACCCCCTACCCGAGATCCACCGGTTTTGACACCGACAATAACCATGGGCTACATATTTACTATAGTTACCATTTCCCTCCTACGGGTCGTAGAAACAATGGGCCTTCTACGTGTCATAGAAACAATGGGCCTTATACGGGTCGTAGACACAATGGGCCTTCTATGGGCCGTATCATCAATGGGCCTTGTAGGGGTCGTATGATCGGTTGGCCAAACATGGGCCAATAACAGACCGCATTATGGCTGTAAACGGGCTAGAGTTGGAATCGTCTGTTCATGGGCCGACCATAATAGGCCGTCGTTAATCGGCCGTATTTGATGACATTATGAAAGCGGCCCAACATATTAATGGGCCACAAAACGGGCCGACTGTAACCTGGGCTAAATTTAGCCCATAAGAAGAAAATGACAGTAACGAGCCGTAAGTAAATGAATGCTAGAAATGAGCCCAAGAATAAATGGGCTCTGAGAAGGCCAAAAGATAATGTGGGCTAGAAACGGCCCAACGGAATAATGGGCCGTTAATGGGTATAATGTGATACACTGCTCATTACGGGCCAGTTTCACCACGGGTCGTTAATGGGTATAAAGTGATACATTGTTCACTGCGGGCCAGTTTCACAACGGGCCATTAATGGGCCAAGAGTTACAAAGGGCCTCATATGGGCTGCAAGACGTCATGGGCCATACATGGGCCAGAAGTGAAAACGGGCTGGAATCATATTGGATGGCCCAGATGACGCTACTGGGCCTAATTCGGATAGGGCATAACGGGCCTTGGGTTAGCAAGCTGTAAATGGGCTATATGCGAACAGGCCGTTAACAGGCTTTCCATGGGCCGGCCCGCCACCTTTTGACCAAGTCAAACGGGCCAGCCTTTTCACAGGAATGGGCCTCTATTGGGCCGTGCCACGTGTCAATGTATCATAGGCGCCCTTTGTCCAATGAGTGGATGACATCTGTCCCAATGATGAGCCGACACGTGTTTCCTCCAACCAATGATGATTTTACACATGGAAAATCCCCATTGGTCCGGGCTGTTAACGGGTTATCGGATCCAAAACCCGACCCGATAGCTTAACGGTGTTCTGTTACGGTGGGTGTCGGTGTTAAAACCGGCGGATCTCGGGTAGGGGTCCCGATCTGTGAGTCTTAGGCTGATGGTAACAGGAAGCAAGGGACACAATGTTTACCCAGGTTCAGACCCTCTCGATGGAGGTAAAACCCTACTTCCTGCTTGATTAATATTGAAGATATGTGTAGTACAAGAGTAGATCTACCACGAGATCGTAGAGACTAAACCCTAAGAGCTAGCCTATGATGGTATGATTGTAATTGTGATCGGCCTTCTAAGGACTATCTTCTCCGGTTTATATAGACACCGGAGAGCTAGGGTTTACATGGAGTCGGTTACAAGGAAGGAAACATAATATCCGAATTGCCAAGCTTGTCTTCCACGCAAAGGAGAGTCCCATCCGGACACGAGCCGAAATCTTGAGTCTTGTATCTTGACGCTTCTATAGTCCGGATGATGAATATAGTCCGGCTGTCCGGATACCCCCTTATCCAGGACTCCCTTAGTAGCCACTGAACCAGGCTTCAATGATGATGAGTCCGGCGTACAATCTTGTTTTCGGCATTGCAAGGCGGGTTCCTCCTCCGAATACTCCAAGGTTATTATCGAACACGTAGGCCGTGTCCGGATCTGCAAAATGATCTTCACATACCACCGTAGAGAGAATGATACTTTAGCTGACAACTTTTAGATGACGTGACATGTCATTACGGTCATGTTATTATTCAAACCGTTTTTCTTTTCACAACCAGCCAGAGCGCATATTGCAAGGTGGTTTCCTTGACACATCTTGTCAAAGCAGAGATCATGCCCCCTTATCACGGGATTCTCATCAATACGGGTATGGGTAATCCCCCCATGCCATCAATCGTGGCACTTGGGAAGTAAGCGATTCTCAACAGGCTAGTGGGGAGGCGCTCCGCTTTCGTTGCCTCTATAAAGGGATAAGAGTTCCCCATTCTTACCAACGCCTTCTTCCTCCTCTGCCCACTCTTGCCTCTTCGAGCTCCAGTGCCCTAGTCCAAGTCTTCTTCGCACAGCTAAACATGTCCGGAGCAGGAGGAAAATGGGTGGCTTCCACCGTGAAGGAGAAGAACATCGCAAGTCTTCGGGCGGCCGGATACTTGGCGCAGACATAGCGCACCGGCTACCAGACGGTGGGCAGGTCATTCCAACTCTAGGACCCCAAGAGAGGGTCGTGTTTCTTGCCCACTTCGTCCGTGGACTGGGGTTTCCACTCCACCCCTTCGTCCGCGGGCTCATGTTCTACTACGGGCTAGATTTTCATGATCTAGCCCCGAACTTCGTCCTCAACATCTCGGCGTTCATCGTCGTATGTGAGGCTTTCCTCCGCATCAAGCCTCATTTTGGCTTGTGGCTGCAAACCTTCTGCTTGAAGCCGTAGATCATGAGCGGCCAGCAAGCAGAGTGCGGAGGAGCCATGGTGGGCAAGATGCCTAACATCACCTGGCTCGATGGCTCCTTTGCGGAAATCGTGAAGGGGTGGAAATCGGGGTGGTTCTACATCACCGAGCCGCGCGACGCCAACTGGGTGGCGGCCCCCGAGTTCCGATCTGGAACCCCTATGCGGCTCACCTCCTAGGAACAGAAGGGCCTGTTATGGGGCGAATCTACAGAGCTGACCGGACTCATCAACTGCATCAAGGGCGTGAAGGACAAGAACATCAAGCTTGTCAACTTTATCTAGGTCATGCTCATTCGCCGGATTCTGCCGTGCCAAAGGCGGGCATTTAATCTATGGGAGTTTGTCCCGGCCGAACACCAGACGATCCAGAGGCTCTAGGGCATGAAGCTCAAAAACGCGTGGAAGGTGTTATTCAAGGCCTCTGAAGTACCTCCTCTCATAACCGAGGACCGCGGGCTTCACGCCGCACGGCACCCTATCCAGGTGAGTTCTCAGGTCGCCACTAGGTTCGGTTCTTTCCAGTATATTCATGGGGAATTCCTAAGTGATTGTGTATATTTGTTCAGGAGTACGTGGAGACAGCGGAGCATATAGACTATCCGGCTCCTCTGCCAGAAAACCCAGCTACTGACCTCCTGACAAAGATGCTGGTCCCGGCGCCCTACAAGGGGCCGGAGAAGAAGGCCAATAAGAAGGCCTCAGCGACCTGAAAGGGTCTTTGGCGCAAGGCTGCGCCCAAAGCCTCGTCCGAAGAGGACGAGGAAGACTCCTCCCCCGAAGGGGAAGAAGGAGAAGAAGAAGAGGCCGCCCTATCCGGACAGGATGGGGGCCTGAGACGGCGGACCAGGGGGCCAGGAGAGGGCCCCGGCGCAAGGCCGTCATACCCTTGTCGTCCGATGACAACTAGGCAGATTCCTCCCGCGGAGGTGGGGAGGAACAAGAAGAAACTCCACCTCCCCGTACTAGGGGGGGGGAAGAGGAAGGCCGCCCCGGTGGGAGAGACTGGGACGTCCAAGAAGGGAAAAGCGTCCCTTTCAGACTACTCCGCCACCGCTGCCAATAGCGAGGAAGGGTGGCTGCCCAGGAAGAAGCCCCTGGTGTGATCGTAAGTATCCGCACTCAATCGTAATTTTGCTTCATAGTTTAGTTATAACGCCGAACTTGTATGCAGTTCGGCCAGAGCCCATCTCGAGGTATCGTCTTTGGACGTGTCGTTGAGTGAGTCAGCAATGAACTCACTCCCGATGACCACTTCTCCTCGACATGCGGATGACACAGAGGTGTTGTCCCAAAGGCTCCTAGAGATGGGGGAGGTGGCCCTGGAGGCGCCTGAAGGCGGCGTCCCAGACGTCGGACTTGCGGGGTTCAAGATCCCCGCGAATCGTGTTGGTGAGAGCCGAAGTAAGCCGGACTCTCAGCCGAACACTGTCCCGGAGCCTTTAGTGGTTCCGGATTCAGGCGGGCAACCCCTCATTAGGGAGGGAGGGCCGTATGTATCAAGGACTTCTGTTGCGCCCGAGGCACCGGATTGTCTGCTGGAAGCGCTTCGTGGTGCTTCCATAGATGAAGAGCATTGTACTCTCATGAGTGCAGTGATTCAGAAGGTTTCGTCCGCCAAGAGCGGACTAACCGAAGCCTGCACCAGCCTCCTAACAGGCTTTGAGGTAAGCAGTAAAAATGTGTGAAGTTACCACCCGATAGGTAGTAGCCCCTGATACTCTGTTTGGTGTTCGGAAGGAAAAACCAAACGAAGGGTCAACTAAAATCCACAGGAGTCTAACAATAAGTTTGAATGTGAATAAACAGGTTGTGCTTTTGGCCGCTGCTGCTCGTACGGCCGAAATCGCCGGCCTAACGCAGGACTTGGAGCGGGCACAGGGAGAGCTCGGCCTCACGAGGAGGCAGCTCGAGGAGAGCAAAGGTGAATGATTCCCCTCTCTCATATAATAAATGGTAAATAAAAGTTGATTATGCTAATGATGAAGCGTTGTAATTTGGTAACAGAGGCCACCACCGAAGTGGCGTCTCTCAAGAAGGCGTTGTCCAAGGCCGAACACAAAGCGGCCTTGGAGCGCAAGGAGCGCAAAAAGCAAGAGGCCCGAGTGGGCGAAGTACAAGAAGAGCTCCAGGAGCTCGGCAAGAAGCTCGAGTCCGCGTAGCATGAGCTTAAAGCAAAAGAGGTCGAGCTTGCGAAGGCCCTTACAAATATAAAAGACGCCAAGGCCGAAGTTGAGAGGGCACAACAGGAGATCCAGGAGGCCAAAAAGATAGTGGCGGGTAAGAAATTTTTTATGCAAAGCAAACATGTGGAGGAGGCGTTTCTTTTACTTACTCGAGTCCGGAGCTCTCCAGGGGCATTCGCAGATCTGCCACGCAGCGTATCAGATGCCGCGGAGTTCTACCGTGCCCAAGAGGGGAGCTCAACGGAGAAGTTGTTCTGGTCCCAGTATGCTGGGGCCGAACATTCAACGCCTCTGAGTGACCAACTGAAGCAGTTGGTCGAACTCCACAAGGCGGCCGAAGTGGCTATGAAGGATGTCATAGTCCGGATGTGGCCTGGTGAGACCCTGCCCACCAGCTACTTCGGCCTGATCAATCAGATGGTGAGTGCCTGTCCGCGCCTGGAGGTCATCAAGCGATCTGTTTGCATTGAGGGTGCCCGCCGGGCCCTTGCCCGTGCGAAGGTGCATTGGGGCAAGCTGGATGCGGAGAAGCTGGTGAAGGACGAGACGCCAGAGGGCAAGCCGCATTGCATTCCTGAGAAGTATTATGATGGCGTTATGAAGGGTGCTTGCCTCGTGGCCGATGAATGTACTAAAGACATAATTTTTGAATGAATTCACCTCTGTCATGTTTGTAATTTAAAGACGAAGTTACTTGCGCTATGTAGCTCTTTTGTTATTTAAAATATTACCTTCTGTGTGGCTGTTTATCAAATTCTGAAAGTAGGCCAGTCATCGGCTTCCGCCCCCATGTAACTAGTACTGGGGTGTTCGTGGAAAACCTGGACACTCTTTATCCAAATGTTTGGTCCCTTAAGGAGGTGTCTAGCGCAGTGAACAAGGCAATCGGACTATACGGCTTTATAACCTTCACTTAGCCATAGAAGTCTATAATTTTAAATTTCGACGAAGCCCCTAGAATTCGGAAGGCCGAATTGGGGCGCTATACACGCCTATATCGGACAAAGCCGAATTATCGCCTGAAGTGGAAAAATCTTTAAGGATTTTAAGACCTGTCGAACAGCGACCAGCTCTCGCCACATCATGCCGGACAGTTTTGTGCTTTCTCTACTGAGGTGCTCGTCCGAAAAAACCAGGGCACAATCGCAGTAGTTCTCCCTGTGCTACCTTAGCCGAATTAACGGGACGTAAGGCACCAAAACAAGGGACCCGGGCTATCCCAACTGTAACCCAAGACATGATTCGGAGCTGATGCATATAATGCTATAAGTTCGGGGTGCCGCACTATTGAAAGTGTTCGTACTTGACTTGCCGTATTGTGGGGCGCCATAAGAAGCCCCTGGCAAACTAAGCATACCAAAGTGTACGGATGCAAAATCAAATAGACATTTATAAAAAATGCTCAAATAAAAATAAGTAAGCTGACGCTATATATGGTCTCCCATTGATGAATAATACGTTTAGGCATATGTTTACAATGTATGCATTAAGCGGAGACAAATAGGATTATTTGACACACCCTATCTAGGGGCGGGCTACGTACAGATAGATAAAGCAGGAACAACAATCGTAAATAGATTCCACCTGGGTGTTTCCTGCTATGCCCAAAGCCTGTTGCCTCCTGGGTTTCTTCTCCTATGTAGGTCCGACAATCCGGCTTTTCTGGAGAAGCTGCACTAAAGCAATGTCCTTAAGTGTAAATGGAGAGGTCACGAAGCAATACCGTACTGCTGACTGAGCCACTGCTACGCCTCCGCCTGTGCCCATGGTATTTTGAGTGCGTAATTGTGTACGCGTAGCACGAATGCTGCTTGGGTGGGACTTGAGCGGAGGCCAGACTGCTAGTCATGCTCTTGGCATGCCTGCTGATCCTGTTACGGGGTGTTCCGCCCTCGCTTGACGGAGCTTGAGGTTGTCGTCGCCGGATTGGTGGTTTGCCTGAGGAGGCCGCATTGTACTTCGACCGCAAGGGCTGCCGTGTGCTCTTCTGTACGGAGAGAGCGGTCCATATTTCCGTTGACTATTATGACCCCGCGCGGGCCTGGCATCTTGAGCTTGAGGTATGCATAGTGTGGTACCACATTGAATCTAGCGAATGTGGTTCGTCCGAGCAGTGCGTGGTAACCATTGCGAAAGGGACGATATCGAAGATTAGCTCTTCGCTTCGGAAGTTATCCGGAGATCCGAAGACCACTTCCAGTGTTATAGAGCCCGTAAAGCGGGCCTCTACTCTAGGAATGACACCTTTAAAGGTGGTTTTGGTGGGCTTAATCCTTGAAGGATCGATGCCCATTTTGCGCACTGTGTCCTGATAAAGCAGGTTCAGGCTGCTGCCTCCATCCATAAGGACTCTTGTGAGGTGAAATTCGTCTATAATTGGGTCTAAAACCAATGCGGCTGAGCCGCCGTGATGGATGCTAGTAGGATGATCCCTACGATCAAAGGTAATCGGACAAGCTGACCATGGGTTGAATTTGGGGACGGCTGGCTCCATCGCGTACACGTCCCGTAGTGCTTGCTTCCGTTCCCGCTTGGGGATGTGGGTGGCGTAGATCATGTTGACCGTTTTCACCTGGGGGGAAATTTCTTCTGTCCCCCCATGTTCGGACGTCGGGGCTCATCGTCATCGTCGCTGTGCAGCCCCTTGTCCTTGTTTTTGGCGTTTATTTTGCCGGCCTGTTTAAATACCCAACAGTCTCTATTGGTCCGGTTCGCTGGTTTGTCCGGGGTGCCATGAATTTGGCATGAGCGCTCCAGTATGCGGTCTAGACTGGACGGTCCTTGATTGTTGCGTTTGAATGGCTTCTTCTGCTGACCGGATTTGGATCCGCTGAATCCGACATTGACCGCCGTGTCTTCGGTGTTGTCGCTGTTGTTCCGTTGCTTGTGTCTGTTGCACCGTAGCTTGCCGTTATTGTCCTGGGCATCTGAAGTGCCAGAATGTGGCATAGTGCTGCTGCGAGCCAACCAACTGTCCTCGCCCGCGCAAAAGCGGGTCATTAGTTTCGTGAGAGCTGCCGTGGACTTGGGTTTCTCCTGGCCGAGCTGTCGGGCGAGCCACTCGTCACGAATATTATGCTTGAAGGCCACCAGGGCTTCGGTGTTCGGACAATCGACTATTTGGTTCTTTTTAGTTAGGAACCGAGTCCAGAATTTCCTGGCTGATTCTCTTGGCTGTTGAGTAATGTGGCTCAAGTCATCGGCATCCGGAGGTCGCACATATGTGCCCTGGAAGTTGTCAAGAAATGCGTCTTCCAGATTTTCCCAACTGCCAATGGAATTTTTGGGCAGGCTGTTTAGCCAGTGCCAGGCAGGTCCTTTGAGCTTAAGGGGGAGATACTTGATGGCATGTAGATCATCTCCACAGGCCATGTGAATGTGGAGAAGGAAATCCTCGATCCATACCATGGGGTTTGTTGTACCATCGTATGATTCGATGTTTACGGGTTTAAACCCTTCTGGGAATTCATGATCCATCACTTCATTAGTGAAGCAGAGGGGGTGTGCGGCGCCTCTGTGCCGGGCTATGTCACGGCGCAGTCCAGCTGCGTCTGACTCGTTGTATTCGGCCCGACCGGATTTGCTGTTAGTGTATCCGGTATGACGGTCCTCGTCATGTGCTTCGGCGCGCCCCCGTGATCCGTAGATCGATCTTGGTTGTCCTGCGGTGTTACCCAGTTTATCGCACAGGTCCTGAATATTGCCCCGGGCCGTAGTAAACCGGCGCGGAGCTGCAGGCTGGTATTCCGGCTGATATGTCGTTTTGTCCCGACCTCGAGGCGGCCGGTCAGCCGTTTGGCGATCGAGTCCATATTCCTCGGCTGCCAGGACTTCTGTCCATCTATCTGTGAGCAGATCTTGATCAGCTTGAAGCTGCTGCTGCTTCTTCTTCAGGCTTCTCGTAGTGGCAATAAGCCGGCGCTTGAAGCGCTCCTGCTCTGCGGGGTCTTCGGGTACGCCGAACTCGTCGTCGCCGAGGCTAATCTCATCTTCGGAGAGGGGCATGTAGTTGTCCTCCTCTGGATACCCGTCCGTCGCTTGTTCATCTGGGCTGTCATGCCCATCTTCCTGTTCGGCCTGCTCGAAGGTGGGCTGTTCGGGGTTGTATTCATCGTCGGCACCGTCTGGATTATTTTCTTCTCCGGTGCCGGTATTCCCTTGGCGGGGCTTGGATCGGCGTGGGCGACGCCCATGCTTTGCTTTCTTCTTGGAGGGGTTATCCTCCGTTGCCTCATCGCCATTGGTTTCTTTTGGAGTGTCCACCATATATATATCATATGAAGAGGTGGTTGTCCGCCGCCCTGTGAGCGGTGGCTCCTGTATATCTCCTGCATCCTCGTCCATACTGTCGATGTCTTCGAAGTCGAAGTCGAGCACGTCAGTTAAATCGTCGATCGTGGCGACAAAGTGGGTGGTGGGTGGGCTGCGAATTCCTTCGTCGCCTGCTTCCCACTCGAGCCGGACATAGTTCGGCCCAGAGCCTCCTGACAAAGAGAGAGACTTTAATGAGTTCAGCATATTGCCAAAAGGCTAGTGCTGAAAGATGTCCGTGACGGTAAACTCCATTACCGAAGCCCAACCTGGCTCAGCTGGCTCAAGAGTGAGCAGACCGGGACCAACAACCGGACACGAGTTCGGGGGTCCGGGGATACAGGTCTCCGCAGAGATGTGACCTGTGTTCGGCTCCACCGCCGATGAGTGTGCGACATGCGGGGAGGGGTCCAGCCCTCCGTCCATAGGCAACACAACATGCCCTGGATTTAGATCCGGGGCTGGTACGGGGATGATGTCCCGAGCATTGTCCGACAGCAGGTCTAGGTCGTGCTTGTCGTGACTGTCCGGCGTTCCTGGCGCATGCTTGAATCCATCGAAGATCAAGTCTCCGCGAATATTTGCCGTGTAGTTCAAGTTTCCAAACCTGATCTAGTGGCCAGGGGCGTAGCTGTCGATTTGCTCTAGGTGGCCAAGCGAATTGGCCCGCAGTGCGAAGCCGCCGAACACAAAGATCTTACCGGGGAGAAAAGTCTCACCCTGGACCGTGTTGTTGATGATTGAAGACGCCATCAAGCCTCGAAGTGATGACACAGAGGAACTCTCAATGAAAGCACCAATGTCGGTGTCAAAACCGGCGGATCTCGGGTAGGGGGTCCCGATCTGTGAGTCTTAGGCTGATGGTAACAGGAAGCAAGGGACACAATGTTTACCCAGGTTCAGGCCCTCTCGATGGAGGTAAAACCCTACTTCCTGCTTGATTAATATTGAAGATATGTGTAGTACAAGAGTAGATCTACCACGAGATCGTAGAGGCTAAACCCTAAGAGCTAGCCTATGATGGTATGATTGTAATTGTGATCAGCCTTCTAAGGACCATCCTCTCCGGTTTATATAGACACCGGAGAGCTAGGGTTTACATGGAGTCAGTTACAAGGAAGGAAACTAATATCTGAATCACCAAGCTTGTCTTCCACGCAAAGGAGAGTCCCATTCGGACACGAGCCGAAGTCTTGAGTCTTGTATCTTGACGCTTCTATAGTCCGGACGATGAATATAGTCCGGCTGTCCGGATAGCCCCTTATCCAGGACTCCCTCAGTGGGTGCCACATGTCGGTCACCCTTGATGAAAACACTTCTGTGACGCGCGATTTATCGTCATGGAAGTCGACATTTCCGTGATGATAATTTTGGTAATGTCATGGAACACTTCTATGACAGCACATGTATGACTATCTTGATTCTATCATAAAATCATCATGGATGTACATGCATGACAGAAAACGCGACCTACTGTGACAAACATGTATCATCACGGAAGTGTATTTTTTTTGTAGTGAGGACGAAGTCTTCTATCTTGTATCTTCATAGCCCAACAGTTCTGCCAAAGTATATAGTCCGGCTATCCGAGGATCCCTTAGTCCAGGACTCCCTCACATCATCGCCAAGAATATCACATCACCACCTCCGAAGAATGAGACATAATCACATGGGTATGGGCACTCCCCTTGGCAACTGCCAAGCTTGGGGGAGGTGCCCCGGTATCATATCACCATCACATTCCTATCTTTACCATTTTTCTTAGTTTGATCCTTTTGGTAATATCTTGATCTAGTAGAATAAAGTTTTAGAATGATCTAGTTTTGAGTTTTGCTTTATGATCCTTCTATGTAATTGAGTCCGTGAGCTATATATAATAAAGATTAGTTTTGAGTCAAGGGCTTGATTATCTTGCTATGATTGTGAGCGAATAAAAGAAAAGAAAGAACAAAAAGAAATAAAGAGGATCTTATGGAGAGTAATAACTTCACATATAAAGAGTATGACGAATAAAAGTTGTTGGGGGTTGACAAACATAGTTTTGGTCATTGTTGCAATTAATAGGTAGTAATAAGGAAAGAGCGGTTTTCACATATAAATATACTATCTTGGACATCTTTTATGATTGTGAGCACTCATTAAAATATGACATGCTAAAGAGTTGATGTTGGACAAGGAAGACAACATAATGGGTTATGTTTTCTTATATCCAAAATAAAGTATATTGTCATGGATCATCCAACATGTTGGGCTTGTCTTTCCCCCTCATGCTAGCCAAATTTTTTGCACCAAGGAGAGATCCTACTTGTGCTTCTGAATACCCTTAAACCCAGGTTTGCCATGAGAGTCCACCATACCTACCTATGGATTGAGTAAGATCCTTCAGGTAAGTTGTCATTGTTGTATTGCAATAAAAATTGCTCTATAAATATGTATGACTTATTAGTGTGGCGAAAATAAGCTTTATACGATCTTGTGATATTGAAGCAATAAAAGCAACGGACTGCATAATAAAGGTCCATATCACAAGTGGCAATTTAAAGTGACATTCTTTTGCATTAAGATTTCGTGCATCCAACCATAAAAGCACATGACAACCTTTGCTCCCCTCTACGAAGGGCCTACCTTTTATTTTTGTCTTATACCTTCATACAAGGGTCATGGTGATCTTCACCTTTCCTTTTTACATTTTATCCTTTGGCAAGCACATTGTGTTGGAAAGATCCTGATATATATATCCAATTGGATGTAAGTTAGCATGAACTATTATTGTTGACATTACCCTTGAGGTAAAAGGTTGGGAGGCAACACTATAAGCCCCTATCTTTCTCTGTGCCCGATTAAAACTTCATACCCATAAGTATTGCGTGAGTGTTAGCAATTGTGAAAGACTAAATGATAGTTGAGTATGTGGACTTGCTGAAAAGCTCTTATATTGACTCTTTCCGATGTAATGATAAATTGCAATTGCTTCAATGACCGAGATTATAGTTTGTTAGTTTTCAATGAAGTTTCTGATTCATACTTGACATTGTGAATAGATTGTTACTTTAGTATAAGAAATCATATGACAATATTTATATATGTTGCTGTTATAAGAATGATCATGATGCCGTCATGTCCGTATTTTATTTTATCGACACCTCTATCTCTAAACATGTGGACATATTTTCCGATAGTGGCTTCCGCTTGAGGACAAGCAAGGTCTAAGCTTGGGGGAGTTGATACGTCCATTTTGCATCATGCTTTGATATTGATATTTATTGCATTATGGGCTGTTATTACACGTTATGTCACAATACTTATGCCTATTCTCTCTTATTTTACAAGGTTTACATGAAGAGGGAGAATGCCGACAGCTAGAATTCTGGGCTGGAAAAGGAGCAAATATTAGAGACCATTTCTGCACAACTCCAAAAATCCTGAAACTCCAAGGAAGTTATTTTTGGAATTAATAAAAAATACAGAGCAAAGAAAATACTAGAGTGGGGCCACCCACCGTCCACGAGGGTGGGTGGGTGGGGGGGGGGGGGGCGCCCCTGCCTCGTGGGCCCCCTGCCAGGCCTCCGGTGCCCATCTTCTGCTATATGATGTCTTTTACCCTGGAAAAAATCATAAGCAAGCTCTCGGGAAGAAACACCGCCGCCACGAGGCAGAACCTTGGCGGAACCAATCTAGAGCTCCGACGGAGCTGTTCTGCCGAGGAAACATCCCTCCGGGTGGGGGGAATTGTCACCATCATCATCACCATCGATCCTCTCATCGGGGGGGGGGGGGTCAATCTCCATCAACATCTTCACCGGCACCATCTCCTTTCAAACCCTAGTTCATCTCTTGTATCCGATCTTTGTCTCAAAGCCTCAGATTGGTACCTGTGGGTTGCTAGTAGTGTTGATTACTCCTTGTAGTTGATGCTAGTTGGTTTATTCGGTGGAAGATCATATGTTCATATCCTATATGCATATTAATACCCCTCTGATTATGAACATGAATATTATTTGTGAGTAGTTACGTTTGTTCCTGAGGACATGGGAGAACTCTTGCTATAAGTAGTCATGTGAATTTGGTATTCATTCGATATTTTGATGAGATGTATGTTGTCTGTCCTCTGGTGGTGTTATGTGGACGTCGACTACATGACACTTCACCATTGTTTGGGCCTAGAGGAAGGCATTGGGAAGTAATAAGTAGATGATGGGTTGCTAGAGTGACAGAAGCTTATACCCTAGTTTATGAGTTGCTTCGTAAGGGGCTGATTTGGATCCACATGTTTCATGCTATGGTTAGGTTTACCTTAATACTTCTTTTGTAGTTGCGGATGCTTGCAAAGGGGTTACTCATAAGTGGGATGCTTGTCCAAGAAAGGGTAGTACCCAAGCACCGGTCCACCCTATCAGATTATCAAAGTAATGAACGCGAATCATATGAGCGTGATGAAAACTAGCTTGACGATAATTCCCATGTGTCCTCGGGAGCGTTTTCCTTCATATAAGAATTTATCCAGGCTTGTACTTTGCTACAAAAAAGATTGGGCCACCTTGCTGCGCCTTATTTACTTTTGTTACTTGTTACCCATTACGAATTACCTTATCACAAAACTATCTGTTATCGATAACTTCAGTGCTTGCAGAGAATACCTTACTGAAAACCGCTTGTCATTTCCTTCTGCTCCTCGTTGGGTTTAACACTCTTACTTATCGAAAGGACTACAATAGATCCCCTACACTTGTGGGTCATCAAAATCTGAGATGGGATCCATGTATGAGAACAAAGTATGGACTTTGGTGGACTTGCCTGATGATCGGCAAGCCATAGAAAATAAATGGATCTTTAAGAAGAAGACTAATGCAGACGGTAATGTTACTGTTTACAAAGCTCGACTAGTTGCGGAAGGTTTTCGACAAGTTCAATGAGTTGACTATGATGAGACTTTCTCACCCGTAGCGATGCTTAAGTCTGTCCGAATCATGTTAGCAATTGCTGCATTTTATGATTATGAAATTTGGCAAATGGATGTCAAAACTGCATTCCTGAATGGATTTTTGGAAGAAGAGTTGTATATGATGCAACCAGAAGGTTTTGTTGATCCAAAGGGTGCTAACAAAGTGTGCAAGCTCCAACGATCCATTTATGGACTGGTGCAAGCCTCTCAGAGTTGGAATAAATGCTTTGATAGTGTGATCAAAGCATATGGTTTTATACAAGCTTTTGGAGAGGTCTGGATTTTCAAGAAAGTGAGTGGGAGCTTTGTAGCATTTCTAATCTTATATGTAGATGACATATTGTTGATTGGAAATGATATAGAATTTCTGGATAGCATAAAGGGATACCTGAATAAGAGTTTTTCTATGAAAGACCTTGGAGAAGCTGCTTACATATTGGGCATCAAGATCTATAGAGATAGATCAAGACGCTTAATTGGACTTTCACAAAGCACATACCTTGATAAAGTTTTGAAGAAGTTCAAAATGGATCAGTCAACACTACAAAAAAATACACTTCTGTGATGATACGTGTTTGTCACAGTAGGTCACGTTTTTTGTCATGCATGTACATCCATGTCGATTTTATGACAGAATCAAGATAGTCATACATGTGCTGTCGTAGAAGTGTTCCATGACATTACCAAAATTGTCATCATGGAAGTGTGCACTTCCATGACGATAAATCGCGCGTCATAGAAGTGCTTTCATCAAGGGTGACCGACACGTGGCATCCACCATAACGGGACGCCGTTAAGCACCGTTAAGCTACCAGGTCCGGTTTTGGATCTGATAACCCGCTAACAGCCACGACCAATGCCAATTTTCCATGTGTAAAATTCTCATTGGCCGACGGAACCATGCGTCAGCTCCGCGTTGGCACAGGTGTCACTCATCCAACGGTCGAGATGGGCCTATGATATGTTGACACGTGGACGGGCCCAAAAGTGGCCCATAAAGTTTAAATGGGCCGGCCCAACTAAAGGCCCACAAGATTTAGCGGACCATAATGGGCCGGCCCAGCTAAAGGCCCACAAGATTTTGCAGACCATAATGGGCCGGCCCAGCTAAAGGCGCACAAGATTTAGCGGACCAGAATGGCCGGCCCAACTAAAGGCCCACAAGATTTTGCAGACCATAATGGGCCGGCCCAGCTAAAGGCCCAACATTCTCTGTTAAGGCCCGTATGGCTAGTGTCAAATCGGCCCGTCAACGGCCTGTCCTAAACTTGTCATCATCGCGGCCCATGGTCACTTCTGGCCCGTTAACAGTCCGCTAAGTATTTGGGCCGAATTACGGCCCGGTGTATTTCCGGCCTGTTAAAGGTCCTGCTTCATTTGGGCCCATTTACAGGCCATTGAAACTTTCAGCCCATAAACGCCCGTGAAGGATTTGGGTCATATTCGGCCATGTCTGACATTCGGCCTGTTAGAGGCCCACTATAGATTTGGGCCACTTTCAGTCTGTTGTCATTTTTGGCCTGTTAACGTCGAACGAAATCCATGGGCCATATGTGGCCCAACGTCACATCGGCCCATTAACGGCCCATATAAAAATGACGCTAATCTAGCCCGACCGAACTTCCGGCCTGTTAAAGGCCCGTGTATTAGGTCGGTGCATTTACGGCCCATCCGAATTTCGGCCTGTGAAAGATCTGCATCGTAAATGGGCCACCATTTCGGCCTGCTAAGACCAGTGGGTTATTTGGCACAATCAGGGCCCAATCTCACTTTCGGCCTATTAAAGGCCCATGTTTTTATGGGCTTGAGATATTTACATCTGTAAACGGCCTATTGTTACTGAGGGCCCAAATTATGTTTAGGCCTGTTAAAGGCCCACTATGGGCACAGGCCTACCAGAAAAATATGAAAGCTTATGCTGATTTAGGCCCAGGTATTTTTAGTGGGCTACATGCAAATTTCGGCCCATAATCGTTTTTAGCCCAATTGGAATGGGCCCGACGAATGTTGGCATGTTGGGCTCCTATGAAGCTTTCGGCCGAATACATTACTAAGATAAACCTACACTATACAAAAATAGCGTCGTAATTACTGCAGCCTTTGGCAGCATCATAAATGTTGTATCACAACAAAATAAATTCCAACCATACAACAAAAGGCCTGTTGGCATAAAGTTTACAGTCCTTGCAGATAAAAGCACCATCAGATGTATAGAAGCACAATCATTTGACCTGAGTGCTAATGTTTCAGGCTGTAGAATCTGATGGAGCAGCACGATCTTCACCTTTTTCCGCCATTGCTCTTGAACAACGAAGCGAATGTCTGATAGTCTGGTTTCAAAACCATTCATATCTTGACGACATTTGTCAACCACTATTCTTGTTTCCGAAATGACGTCCATTAGGGATTGGACTTGTGTCTGGAGCACAGATATATCACTCTGTCTAGCCGGAAGATTTTATTCAGTAGGCGATTTGGACGAGGTTACCTTGACAACCAACCCAGAATTACGCAGGAAGGTGCTTTTTCCACTGTTAGTGGAGAGATACTGACGCACTGCAGCAAGAGGTGACATTGTGCCTGTGGTAGCCTCGTCACCTTCAGGTGGTTGTGGCTGTTCAATCATTTGTTCCATAGCTTCCTGAAAGTTTGAACTTGTAGATTAGTGTACCAGATAAGTTACTAATGAGACAAAAACAAAAAAAGTAGGTTACACGTTTATACATAACTTATTTTGGTGAACTACTGTAATACATTAGCATGTATTGTAGTGCCAACTACATAATAAAATCACTTTCGGAACATATGTCCATGTAGCATGCCTACTGTATTGTCTATTTCCTCACATTCGTTGACATCTAAGGATAAAGAGACATGGTTTAAAGTAGGATGAACATAGTATGACATCATTCATATCATGGGCAAACAGATATAAAACAAACAGGCTATTTTATCATTGTGTGCGCACGTGAACATAACAACTAGATTACAGATCAAGACCAAAAGAATATCCTTCATCTCTTTTAAACCATGTAAGGTGAAATGATACGTTAAGACAACTGTGTATAAAAGTGAACAGAGTAACTGACATTGGCTGCAAACCAAGTAGTTAAATGAACACATCACAGTACCAATCAGTTCAAAGGCAGGAGGAGTAAGGACTTACAACAGCGGCTTGAACTGGTGT
Organism: Triticum aestivum; assembly: GCF_018294505.1. Lineage (NCBI taxonomy): Eukaryota > Viridiplantae > Streptophyta > Magnoliopsida > Poales > Poaceae > Triticum > Triticum aestivum. The sequence continues at coordinate 125,230,080 of NC_057810.1, read as the reverse complement.
GCTCATGCCCTTCATCTTGCTGGTGTGGCAATCCTTGAAGATTTGCACTGCATTCGGTTCAGGTTCTTTTTGGTCCGCACGGGCTTTCCTCTGTATTTGGAACAAGTCAATATAGATACGATAATATGGCACAGAAAAAAGAAGGAAGTAGCAGCTATTTACAAGAGCCTCGCAGTGTGCAATATAGCTACGAGATCCTGTTGTCTGTTGGAATTTCACTTTAGAACGGTTGGTCTTGTTCTTCAAACAGTTAGCCTAGAAGAAGATACACTTGTAAGGCACATACATAAATACAAGTTCAATATGTGGTCTGATCAAATACATATAGCCTACCTGATACTTTGGATCAGACCAGTGTTTAACGAGGGTTGTCCAGTCTTCATCTGTAATATATTCCACTGGAGATGTTTGGGCGATTTCATTGTTAGCCTTGCCTTCAAAGTGAGATTTTCTAAGGTGGTACCGATACTGTCGCAGAGCAGACTGAAAAACATGAGTGCATGCTTGTTTAGTTGCATCATCTTTCGGATCCAACTTGAACCTCATCTGTTGAAAAAAGAATGTGAGTCTTATTAGGAGGAAGCTAGAAAGTATGGGACAGAGCAAGACAATATTACTAATTGCGATGAATAACATTACTTACGGATAAATGGTCAAGGAAGGTGTTAAACTGGGTATTGTCTTTCTCATTCCTGTACTGGATCCACGTTGGGAGGATACGTGCATGACACCTAACGGCAACGGCTGCCTCTGATACTAACTTGGCTGACTCTGTAGCATCACGTGGCCTTTTTAAACCTGCCTCAAAATGGATCTCCATTCTTCCTCCTTTAGATTTTGTTAATCTGTCAAGCATTATCCCTGATGTCTGTTTCCGCTTGCGCCGTGGTGCTAGTTCAACAACGAATATGGAAAGTGTTAGTGTACATCAAACTGTGAGAGTACATATAAAGGAGCATGCAACTGCAACTTGACTCGGTCAGGTACCGTCTTGGTGTTGATGCTCATGAGGTTCATCTGATCTTGCCAAGTCCTGTTGTGTCAGCAGTGCTTCGGAAGTAGTGTTAGGTGTGAAGGCAGCTTGGGAACTGGCCAGTTCCGGAGCAAACGAACGAGTAACTCGTTGAGATGCTGGTACAGTTGAAGCGGATGCTGCAGCTGGTGGAGCAGGTGATACTGTGTTTGTAGATTTAGCCGGTGGACTTGGACCTTCTACTGCACTATAAGTACCAGCAGAATCTCGACGGCAGATCCTTTTCCGTTTCACCCGACGAGTAACACCACTCCCTACTATATTATTTTCCTTGCTCTTTTTTGACTTTGCCATGTCAAGCCGTACCCACAACACAAAAGAATAAAATCGCTCTTCAGAACTCATTGATGCATGATACAGACAAGCAATACTTTGATGTAAGACAACCGTATGAGGATGGAATATGTAAGAAAAACAGGACGGCATGACATATTCACAGCTACGATGTGTAAACTAAGCAGAAGGATTTTCAAGAAAATAGAAGTAATGCAAGCTAGACACCATATGAAAGATGCAACCAATATTACTCTGCCAAGTTAAAAGTGTCTTGTCATAAGTGGCAATTCGAAAAATTAGAAGCAGTACAACATAGAAATCAATGCAAGATGCAACCACTATCAAACTGCCATGTTAAAAGCGTCCAATCATGAGTGACTGATGCGGGATACACAACAACAGTACTTTGATGTAAGAACATGGTATGATAGATAGATGCAGTGTATTCTAGACACAGAAAGCCATGTCATATGCACATGTATAACGTATAAACTCAGCAGGTGCAATTTAATCAAAATAGAAGAAATACAGGCTAGACAACATATGCAACATGAAACCAATTATCACACTGTCAACTTAGAGCAAGCACCTGCGATGGTGGAGTACGGGAGATGAACTCATCATGTAGACTTGGGACTTCAACTTCATTAGCAGTAGCAGTGGCAAATCTAGAGAGTCTCTGTTTGCGTCGGTGCGGAGGACCACCAACATCCCCTAACTTACTCTTTTCCTTCCTATTTTCTGATATTGCCTTATGAAGTCAAAACCACAAGAAGATGAATAAAATTAGCTCTGCATAACTGGTTGATGCATGATACAGACGAACACTACTTTGATGTAAGGCAAGCGCAGGATAGGAGGATGGAATATATACAAAAAAGACAGCATTTCATATTCACACGTACGATAGGAGGATGGAATATGTATGAAAAAACAGTAAGCGGAAGGCATTTCAACAAAATTAGAAGAAATGAAAGCTAGGCACCATATGAACATGCAACCAATATCACTCTATCAGGTAAAAAGTGTCTCGTCGTAAGTGCCATTTCAAGAAATTAGAAGCAGTACAAGCTAGAAGACAATGCAAGATGCAACCTACATCACAGTCCCAAGTTAAATGTGTCTTATGGGTAAGTGATCGTTGCAGGTATAAGTTGTAAGCTACGCAGATGCAATTCAACATAATCAGAAGCAATACAAACTAGACATCATACGGAAAACGCAACCACATATAACAGTTCCAAGTTAGAGCAAGCACCTGTGATGGTGGAGTAGGGGAGATGTGCTCATCATGTACACGTATGTTCTAGAAACAGGAACACGTGTCATATTCACAGGCATTATGTGTAAAGTAAGCAGATGCAATTCAACAAAGTTAGAAGCAATACAAGCTAGACATCATACGCAACATGCAACCACATATAATAGTGCCAAGTTAGAGCAAGCACCTGTGATGGTGGAGTAGGGGAGATGTGCTCATCATCTACACAGCTACGTTGACTGTCCAGCCTTGTGTTGTCTTGCGAATCTTGTTGGGAGGATGGCGGAGTAGAATCTGTAGAGACCCCCTGTTTGAGTTGCTCCGAAGGACCACCATCATCCACTGCCGGACTAATTTCCTTCAGCTGTAATGATTTTGCATTGTGAAGTCAAACCGATAAGAAAAAGGAATAAAATTCGCTCTTCAGAACTCATTCATGCATGATACTGACGAACACTACTCGGATGAAAGGCAAACACATGATGCGAGGATGGAATATGTATGAAAAACAGGATGGCGTGACATATTCACACCTATGATGTGGTAACTAAGCAGAAGGCATTTCAACAAATTAGAAGCACTGCAAGCTAGACACCATATGAAAGATGCAACCAATATCACTCTGCCAAGTTCAAACTGTATGGCGTTTCAACAAATTAGAAGCAGTACATGCTAGAAATCATATGCAAGACACAACCAATATCACAGTGGCGACTTAAAGGTGCCTTATCATAAGTGACTGATGCGGGATATGCAAGAACAGTAGTCTGATGTAAGAACATGGTGTGATCAGATATAGTATGTTCTAGAAACAGGAACACATGTCATATTCACAGGCATTATGTGTAAAGTAAGCAGATGCAATTCAACAAAGTTAGAAGCAATACAAGCTAGACATCATACGCAACATGCAACCACATATAATAGTGCCAAGTTAGAGCAAGCACCTGTGATGGTGGAGTAGGGGAGATGTGCTCATCATCTACACAGCTACGTTGACTGTCTAGCCTTGCGTTGTCTTGCGAATCTTGTTGGGAGGATGGCGGAGTAGAATCTGTAGAGAACCTCCGTTTCAGTTGCTCGGAAGGACCACCATCATCCAATGCCTTGCCAATTTCCTTCAGCTTTATTGATTTTGCATTGTGAGGTCAAACCGACAAGAAAAAGGAATATAATTCGCTCTTCAGAACTCATTCATGCATGATACTGACGAACACTACTCTGATGAAAGGCAAAGTCATGATACGAGGATGGAATATGTACGAAAAACTGGACGGCTTGACATATTCACACCTATGATGTGGTAACTAAGCAGAAGGCACTTCAACAAATTAGAAGCACTGCAAGCTAGACACCATATGGAAGGTGCAATCAATATCACTCTGCCAAGTTAAAACTGTCTCGTCATAGGTGGCGTTCATCAAACTAGAAGCAATACATGCTAGAAATCATATTCAAGACGCAAACCAATATCACACTGCCAACTTAAAGGTGTCCCATCATAAGTGACTGATGCAGGATACACAAGAAGAGTAGTTTCATGTAAGAACATGGTGTGATAGACAGATATAGTATGTACCAAAAACAGGAAAGCGTGTCATATTCACACGTATCATGTGTAAGCTAAGCAGATGCAGTTTACACTAATTAGGAGCAATACAAGCTAGACACCATATGCAACATGCAACCAGATATCACACTGCCAAGTTAGAGCAAGCACCTTGGATGGTGGAGTAGGGGAGCGGAGACTTGGACCTTGTAATGCACTAGCAGTACAAGGAGAATCGGTACAGATGCTCCGTTTACGTTGCTGCAGAGGACCACCATCATCGCCTTCCTTACTCTTTTCCTTCCTCTTTCTTGATTTTGCCTTGTCAAGTCAAACCCACAAGAAAAAGGAATAAAATTTGCTCTTCAGAACTCATTGATGCATGATACTGACGAACACTACTTTCATGTAAGGCAGCCGCATGATAGGAGGATGGAATATGTATGAAAAACAGGACGGCGTGACATATTGACATGTATGATGTATAAAGTGTAAACTAAGCACAAGGTGTTTGAACTTGTTAGAATCAATGCAAGCTAGAAACCATATGCAAGATGAAACCAATATCACTCTGCCAAATTAAAAGGGTGCCCTAACAAATGTATTTGACCAAATTAGAAGAAATACATGGCAACAGGCTAGAAGTAATATGCAATGTGCAACGAATAAAGGTGACTCATCGTAAGTGATTGATGCAGGATACAGAAGAGAGGTAGTTTCATGTAAGAACAAGGTTAACACATAGATGTAGTCTGTACCAAAAATAGGAAGGCATGCCATACTCACAGGTATAATGTGTAAACTAAGCATATGCAATTTACCCTAATTAGAAGCATTACAAGCTAGACACTGTATGCAACATGCAACCACATATCACACTGCGAAGTTAGAGCAAGCACCTGTGATGGTGGTGTAGGGGAAGTGCGGTCTTCAAGTACAGAGCTACGCTCAATATCTTCATTTAGGCTTGCTGTTTATTGAGAATCATGTGGAGAGGATGAAACTACATTCTTTATAAGAGTAGCGCGTCTCATACTAACCCATGGGCGTGACTGTCTCATCATAAGCGATAGATGCAGGATACACAAGAACAATAGTTTGATGTAAGAACATGGTGTGATAGGCAGATGTAGTATGTACCAAAAACAGGAAGGCATGTCATATTCACATGTATAATGTGTAAGCTAAGGACTTGCAATTTGACAAATTAGGAGCAATACAAGCTAGGCACCATATGCAACATGCAACCAGATATCACACTGCCATGTTAGAGCAAGCACCTTGGGTTGTGGAGTAGGGGAGATGATATTTGGAACTAGCACTGCAGTACGAGTAGTAGGAGAATCTGCAGAGATCATCTGTTTCGGTTGCTCCAGAGGACCACCAACATTCCGTGCCTTCGTCCTTTCAGATTTTGCCTTGTCAAGTAAACACACAAGAAAAAGGAATGAAATTCGCACTTCCAAATTCGTTGATGCATGATACTGACGAACACAACTTTTATGTATGGCAACCACATTGTAGGAGGATGGAATATGTATGAAAAACGCTAAGCAGAAGGCATTTCAACAAATTGGAAGCAATGCAATCTAGACACCATATGAAAGATCCAACCAAAATCACTTTACCAAGTTAGATGTGTCTCATTATAAGTGGCACTTCAACAAATTAGAGGCAATACATGTTTGAAATGATATGCAAGATGCAACCAATATTACACTGTCAACTTGAAGGTGTATCGTCAGAAGTGATTGATGAGGGATACACAAGAAAAGTAGTTTGATGTAAGAACATGGTTAATAGAAAGACGTAGTATGTACCAAAAACAGGAAGGCATGTCATATTCACAGGTATAATGTGTTAACTAAGCAGATGCAATTTACCCTAATTAGAAGCATTACAAGGTAGACACCATATGCAACATGCAACCACATATCACACTGCCAAGTAAGAGCAAGCACCTGCGATGGTGGTGTGGGGGAATTGCGGTCATCAACTAGAGAGCTACGTTGACTATCTTCATTTAGCCTTGCTGTTTCTTGAGAATCATGTGGGGAGGATGACACTGCACTCTTTAAACGAGTAGGGCGTCTCACAGTAACCCACTGGGGTGACTGTCTCATCATAAGTGATTGATGAGGGATACAAAAGAGCATTAGTTTGATGTACGAACATGGTTAATAGACATATGTAGTATGTATCAAAAACAGGAAGGCATGTCATTATCAAAGGTATAATGTGTAAAGTAAGCAGATGCAATTTAACCAAATTGGAAGCAATACAAGCTAGACACCATATGCAACATGCAACCACATTTGACAGCGCGAAGTTAAAGCAAGCACCTGGGATGGTTGTGTGTGGCAATTGAGATCATCAACTGCAGAGCTACGTTTACTGTCTCCAACTGCTGAACTGCACCCTTTAGAGCGCTGAAACGCTTAGTGCTTATCTTCGAATTACACTGGAGCGACTTCTGTCTTTTCTTTTCTGCATTCATCAACACTGCGTCAGAGTCTGAAATACCCATGCATAAAAAAACAATAGCGTGAGTATGGGTGAAGTGTGTGCACAATTAGTACAGTGTAAAGGTAGCAGATAGCAGGTCAGTGAGAAATAAATGACGGGAGACATATGATAGCTCTACAACATGCATGGCACACTAAATTACTACATGATTCTATGAAAATAACAGTCAACTAAAAACAAATAGGCCAGTCCATTTTTTCTGCACCGTCCATGTACAAGGAACGGGCAGATCGCCTTCATCTACCTCTAGCCAGTCAGTGTTGACGATCTTCCTCGAAACGCCAGCGACCACCAGCCCAGTCCCTTGCCCGTGCCCTCCCCTCGACCTCACCGCACCGCCGTGCTTGGCGCCGCCCCTCGGCCATCCATTCAAGCCCCGTCGACCTCCTGATCGGGCGCAAGCAGCTCCTGCACCCCACACACCTATGATAGACACCGATGCGCCGCTTCCCCGGTGAACAGGCAGACTAGGTGCTCCGTGCACCTAAGCGGGTGCTACTTCTTTTAATTGCGGTTCGATTGACCCTGAATTGAAATCCAGGCGGGATACTAACCTCTAGCAAAGGTGAAATAGTAAAGGGAGGAAACCTTGTGCATTTAATATCACAAAGAAGATGCAATAAGAAGCGCTCAACTAGTTTCTTTCGTGGGATGAATACGGTGTGACCAGAACATAAGATTTGCATGAATAAGGGAAGAGGAGTACCTCTTTGTGCTGGTAGTGTTGTGTCCTCCTTCTGTTTTTCCAACGATCTTCTTGTGGTTCGCTGGAAACGAGAAGTTGTGGAGGACGGTGGAGCCTTGGACGAACCCATGGCCAAGTTGTTGAGTGTGGTGCGGTGGCCGTCTGTCGGCAGCGGGGAACCAGATCCGAGGCGGCGAACGATGGCGTAGCGGGAACAGCTCTGGTGCAGTGGACGGTTGCGATAGTGGAGCAGCAGCGGTGAGGCACAGGACGGCGTGGTCGGAGTGGTTCTGGTACAGTGCACGTCAGCGTTTGTGTCATGGAGGCAGCTCTGCCTCGGCTTTAGCTGCTAAGTCCTTGAGGGCGTTGCGGTTGCGGTTGCATCGGACGACGATGTCGGGGTACTAGCTCTGACATGACGGAGGAGGGCGGCGGTGGATTGGGCGCTATGGGGTGGAGGACGGAGGAGGCTGGGGTTTCGCGGCTGGTGGAGAGGGCATTTTGGCGTCCACGAAGTATGAATCAGGAAATGGAGGGAGGGGGAACTAAGGGGCAACAATGTTTCAGTTTGGGATGCGCTTGTTTGAAATTTGGGGAAAGTTACAAACTTGCCCCCATCTAAAATTTTGGACATATTGCGGGTTGGGGGTAGGATAGTAATCTCAGGTGTCCCAAATGTGGGCGGGATAGACTTCGGCCGAGCGCATGGGTGTTTAGGCGTCGACGGCGTATGAATGCTTCTCAGAGGCGGTTGAGACTGGCGTCTTGGTGAAGTTACAAACCTACCCCGGTTTAGACCTTTGGACATCGGGCCGATAGGCTACACGGGCCAGAGTCAGGACAGTAATTTCCTACCACCAAACATTAGTCTCGCGCGGTTTCGGGTGACCGGAGGCTTATTTGGCGCTTCGTTCAATATTTGGGAGCAGAATCAATAACGTTTTCGGTTCTCTTGAATTGAACTTTCAGGATTTGTCAAACTTCACAAATCTTTACTCTTGAAAATCCTAAAGCTACGATTATTTTGGAATGGAGGGGGTACATTTGAATATACATTGTACATGAGTATATATTAAAAAATATGCAACTTACCTCAGTTCATGCATGGTTCCAGATATAATCTCCTTGGTTGCAAAAAAAAGGTAGACATGCGTATGAATATATAGCATGTTCAAACACACAACAAAGATTGATGCCCCCTTTTAGATCTGATTTACAAATGCCCTTATCTTGGGTTCAAATAGATGAATGCACTTCCTATGAATTCGAATCTTCAAAACCCCCTTTATGTTGAATTCGACATGTATTCTATTTCGTAGCTAGCAATTTGAAATGTATCCATGCAAGTGACAAATGTATAAAGTGTTTCACACTAACAACATGGAGGGCACCAATTAATGTTTATATATGAATTGCAAAAGCAATCCATTGCCTGTATTTCAAACCGCTCCCACTCTATGGATCAATAATATGAAATAAACACATGCACATGCTAGAATTCAATAGAGTATGGGTGTTTGATAGACCGATTTTCGTCCATACGCAGTTTGCAAAATTCATGATCTCATCCAAAAATAATAATGCCATTTATATTTTTAATTTAATGCGTAGAACCGCCTTTTACACGTAGATGCACTATGCCTCAGCCCGTTCTCACAAACGCGCTATATCTCTCTCTATCTAACGCATAAGTGCACACACTTTATATGCATCGGCATTTCTCTTTCACACATGCTCACAGTCTCTCTCGGGGTGTCGGGGTGTCTCACGCACATGTTCTCTCTATATCTCTCTCTCTCTCTTTTTGACTACTATGTACCACTCTTTTCACTAATCTCAGTTGGAAAACACTATTTCTCTCACATGCATACACACACACACGGTCTCTACTAGCCCTCTGTACACACATATATGTGCCTATGTGTCTCCCGCACGCACATTATCTTTAGGCCTCTCTCGCACACATTGCCCCCCCAGACACACCTCTCTCTTAGTAGTTGGTAGATATGATTCCATCATATCATTCGGTAGGATATCCCTGACTGTTAGGCTGGATGGTAATACAAGGCAAAGTTTTACCCTAGTTCGGACCCTTGCAGTTGAGGAAAAAGCCTACTCTTGGTACTGTATATTAGTGATAGGGGTGTGTACAAAGTACACGTGAATACCAGGCATTGTGCGTGTGTGTATACTATCGACGAACTAGACCCCAAGCTTCTATAACATACTCGGGGCCTAGGGTTACAAATCACATATAGTCGGCTTATCACCAATGGGGATAGTGTCCTCCACGACTCTGGTAGCTTCGTGTTGTACGCCGAGTCCTCCATATGGGTCTTCGTATAACGCGTCTCGGTCCAACCTATGTGGAGCAAGATGGAACCGACCCATGAGTCCTCATGTTGACCCACCACAACTAGAAATGATGTGCCCACCACACCACATGCGCAATCGGCCACTAAGAAAATAAGCATATACAATAGTACAATATTATACATGAAAGTTAATTGCATGGTGCATCCAAAAAAATTTCTTCTGCATTGTTAATGTTTATATATTCTCCTAAAATATTAGTCATGGGAAAGAGAAATGAAGGGCATATCTCTCCTTGTCTCCACTGGACACCCCCTCTTTCTACACCACTTTCACGTACGCACACAAACTATCTCTTGGCCCTAAAAAAGTATGCATGCCCACGACACATTCACGCGTGACGGTCACTGTATTTCAAGCTAAAGCACTATACGGTCACTGGACTTCAGAATATGCTCATTACGGTCACCATATACATTCTCGTGGTGATCATACAGTATCTAGCTCACGATACGTCTCCGTATTTTCTTGATGACACTGATGGACTTTGCATTTGATGCGTGCTCCATATTTTGTTGACGACACTTATGGTCATTGTTTTGAAGCGAAAGCACGATATGGTCACTGGACTTCAAAATAAGCTCATCACGGTCACCACATACATTTTGTCGTGCTAACCAACATGTGGTTGGATGGTTAGGAGGACAGTGGCTTCTCGAGCCCACCAGGGCTAAAGTCCCGGTGCTCGCATTTATCCTGGGTTAATTTCAGTATTTTCTGGCGATGTGCATTCAGTGGGAGGAGACGTTCCACTCGACTATGAGGCACCTATGGTGACTTCATAAAATCTCAAGATCATATGCTGGCTCACTCTCTCGAAGGTGCTCATAGGGGTAGGGTCTGCGTGTGTGCGCTTATAGCGGTGATTGCTTGCGTGTATATATGAGCCCTTGCATCTCTACCGTGTTAAAAGAATACATGTCATGATTATATGGTCACTGGCTCACCCATACAACTCCGTATTTTGTTGATGACACAATCAATTGACCAGTAAAATGTTCCACATGGCGCAACTAGTGTTGCACCATCGGGGCGCGTAACCATGGGGCCTACCTGTCAGCCTGTATATGAAAGAAAGAAATGGTAGTTTGAGTCTGTACTATGTTAATACATTTTAGGTTGATCATACGGTCACTGGCTCACCATTCAGCTCCGTAATTTGTTGATGACACGATCAAGTGACCAGTCAAACGGTCCACTTTCAGCAGCGCACATTACCATAGGGCCCACCTATCAGCGCATATATGAAGGACATAAATGGTAATAAATTAGTGGTCGATGGGTATTCGAAGTCGTGAGACCTCTGGTTGGCAGTCGCCGGCGGTGGGGGAGGTGGCATGGGGATCGCCGGAGAAAAAGCTCGGCGCGCGGGGGGGGGGGGGGGCTAGAGGGATGGCCGGTGCAGCGGCAGACCGGCGATAGGGAGTGGTTTCGGGGCGGGCGGGGCGGCATGCCGGCGCGGGCCGGCCGCGGGCGGCGGGGGCCCGCGGTTCGGCCAGTGGTGGCTGGCGGCTTAGGGGGGTGGAGTTTGAAGATAAACTGCAGGCCCTTGATTTCGTATCCCACGGCTGGAAAATCTAATGACCAGAGATGAAAAAGTCAGTGGACTGACGTGTATCCTCACCCCTCACGTACACATGCACTCACACAAGACATGCTCACATGCAGGCGTGCAACACTGACACGTACACATAATGAACACACGCACGCATGCAGGCGTGCAACACTGACACGTACAAATGCACTCACGAACACACGCATGTATGCACACATGCATGCAACACTGAAACGTACCCTTGCACGCATGCAACACTCGCACGCCTGCATGCACACAACACATGACGCAAGACACACGCTCAACCTGTACGTGCATGCACCCTTTGTTTAAGGACATGGATTGTTATGGGTATTAATCAATCTTATCTATGATAAGCAGAACGTTGATGTTTGCAGCGGTCTTTATGAATCACAACATATTGAATGGGCTATCAACATAGTAGTCTTCTCTACATGAAATAGATGACGTCACACTCAATGAACAATCATCGGTTTATGAAATGCCCGCTTCTGACCGCCCTGGCCCACCAAAGGTTCCTCCGTTGTGCGCTCCTGCGTTGGGTCACTAACATGCAGGCCATGTACACAAAGAGCCAACACGTTAGTGGAAGAACGGTGTGGTGTCGTACGTCAGAGTCGAGGGCGCCACTCACTGCATGCTCGGCTGAACACGCCTCCTTGCCGCATTCAAACGCCTCCATGAAACCCGCCCATGTGGAAGCCGAGAAACCCACTCTGGACACACGTCTGTTCATGACCGGGCCAGCATTAAACGTAACGCCGTCGGAGCTCCTCCCATCCGCCGTCTATTTAATGTCCTATTTAAACGAGGCCAAACGCCGGCCAAGAATTGCACACCTTCGCCACTCCCCTATCTCCTCCTTCACCATTTTGTCCACTTCTACAAGGGCTTATGAAGATTAGTTATCCCGCATCCATGCCAGCTGGGTGGCCCGCCGCGCCCGCTGGATACAAGCTATGCAACTCGCTGATCCACCTCCCCCCCTCGCCCGACGGAGCCAGTTGCCGCCCCAAGCCGGCGCGTGGTTCAGCAACTCGCCGCTCCGGGCCAGCTCGATGAGGAGCGGCGCACGGGCGTCATTGCTGCTGTCCACGTCGCCGCCTCGTACCGCGTCTCCCGTTTCTGTGGTCGAGACTCGCATGCTGGTGGCCGCACCATGCAAGCAGCGATAGAAGCCGGGTGCATGGAGAGCGACGAGTCGGTGGCCAGCGCCTCTGCGTCCGCCGCCATCATCAAGGAGAAGTAGAACACGAGAGGCCACCGCCGCTTGGGTCCCATGAAGGCCACCGCGTAGGCGACGCCGGCATACACAGCAGGTGTCTTGCCGGATCCTTTTGTTGCAAGGACCTTCGTCGACCCCGCATGGGCTCCACGGAAGCGGGGAAACCCCCTTCCACCATCATCTTCGGCATCAACCAATGATATCAGTTGGGAAGTGGGGAAGCGAGCCGTCCTTTGCGCTGAAGCATATACCTCCGGGGCTCCTGGCAGTCCGGTGATCATGCTGCCGGACATGAGGAACACAAATGGATCAGCGGGCGACCATTTAGGCCAGGTATTATATACCTGTGCTGTCCAGAACTAGCAACGCGTAGTTCATTTGAATGTAATGAAATCCATCATGTTTGTATGAAAATCCAGTATTTTATATGATTTCGGTCGTTGTTTTTATGAAACATCGCCGTGTTTGCATGAATTTCGTCCAGTTGGTTGAGTTGTTGTCATAATGTGCGCGGCTACGGTTGGATGGCGTAATTTGTGGGTCGCCGGTCGGTCTACGGGCGGCTCGGGCGGCATGGTGGGACAAAAAAACACAGCTCGTGCGAGCTCGTCTCCAACGTGTGCGCTGGAGAATGCATGAGCACCCGAGCCATTCCTCGTTCATCGGTGGCAAAGGCACCGGTGGACAAAAGGGTCGCCAATATTTTGGCTATCCCGGGCAAGATCCAAACAACCCCTCCCAACAGATTCAAATCTCTCGTTCGCCGTGGAATTTTTCCATGTGTTGTTTTCATGGACTAGCAAGATGCCCGTGCATTGCACGGAACATCAAGATTCATTTTTTACAAAACACCTGTTGTGATTGACCCATGCAGGAGTAATCCCATTTTGTAAAAACTAATGATATCTCGAGAATTTTATCAGATAAATGGTATATCGAGAATTTTATCGGACTCCATTTCTGTATACAAGGCCACAAACCCATATTACAGGTACCAAGGCAAAAATTAATGTCTTCTAAGTCAATGTTGCAAGCCACCTTGTTTCCTTGTTTGCCGTGTAAATTAATGTGTATTCTTCTCTTTCATGCACATCAAGCCAATGCTCACACTCCCGCATGCATGCAAGGGATAATTAATGTCCTCCTTTGCTAGTGCTACGAGTACGAGGCAAACACCATTAATATTGCATCGATTAGTGTTAGTGGCCTTGTATATCTTCAAATTATAATTTTGATAGTGGCCTTGTATATAAAAATGGAGGAAGAAAGATGAGATATAAGGTGAGGAGGAGTGGGGCGTGGTGGTGACTGGTGGTCGGACTGGGCGGAGGCATGGGGATGGACGACACATTATGTCTAGGTTTGTATCTCTCTCTCACACACCCACGTAGGTGGGGGACGTGCACGAAGAGAAGAGGTGCACACACGGCGCACGTACTCCCGTCTCTTTCCCAACCACACCCGCGCGGGTACATGGTGGACCTCATTTCTGTATGAAAAGGCAGCCCACGTGGTAATTTGACACATGTACTGGTTGTCCACTTGATGGAGGGAGGATCGTCTACCATGGGGGAACAAACAAATTGCGACTTGATGCGTTATGTTAAAAAAGAGGGAAACCATGTGGGGCCTACCTTAGAGGCAAGGCTCTATACACTGGAGTACTTTTGATGTGTCCCGTCAACTCGCAGAACAAGGAGAAGCTTGCTTAGTACGCCGTCTCCCCCGCCCACGGGCGCAGTGGCTCGCAGGATGAGGTGAAGCTTGCTTACTAGTACTGTACGCCTTACGCCCGCTCCCTCGCCCATGCGTGCGGTGGCTCGTAGGACGAGGAGAAAATTTTACTACTCCCTCCGTTTACTCCTCGTCCCTACCTTGGTTAGAGAGATTAACATATTTTTTTGGAATATATATGTCCATTAGTACTCCCTCCATTTACTTATACAATGCCACTATAAAAAAATACATTTTGCATCTATACAAGGCCACAAATAGTAATCGAGACAAAAGTTACTACTCCCTCCTTTCTAGTTTATGGCTCAATTTCAAAATCTCTCCAACCAAGGTAGACGGTGAGTGGTCGAATTAATTTCATAGTTTGCACAAGTAATTAGTACGCTCGTTTTTCTCAAGAAGTTATGTTTACCGAGGCATTAATTAGAACGAATGCATGAATGACCACTAAATTTCCATGAACTTCTACATGCATTGGTGAGTTTTATCTTGACACTGCTTGCATCGGGTGATCTAACACACCTCGAAATCCAACATGTGATGGTACTACTACTAGTAGAATTGAGACTTATAAAACGGAAAAATGAATGTTTTTTAGATGAGCCCTATAAACCCTAGTGGGTACGTACTCCATAAAATCAGATTTTCCCAAAACTAAGTCGCTCAACCTTTATTTGCTTGCTTCCCTTCCTGCCTCCTTGCCTTGAATATACTATGCCAAACTCCCTTGCATGCCGCATGGGAAAATACCCGCCCTCGCCTTTTTTAGTCCGGGTTTGTATAAATGGATCGCGCGAAGCAGCAAAAATCAAGCCGTGTCTTGTACTCCTCCGTCGTCGCTTGCTTTTATGAATTCTGTACTTCCTCTCGCTGACATGTGGGACATATAGCAACCGGGTCGATGTGTCAAGCACCAAATAATAGTGTAGAATAGCAGGGGGACGCACCCCAGTCGTACCGCCCCAGTAGTAGTAATGAGCAATGAGACGTCGAATCACAATGCCGCACCTTCCCAGATGGACGAAGCAACCATTATTTCACACTTTGGTTTGCCAGCATCTCAAACCACATAGTATTGCTTCTGCCTCAAGAGGGACACGCGCATCGCCTTGGTACATCATGACACATGGGACCGCATGACAGGCCATGCTCCCCCGCTGATCACTCGTAAAATCACCTCATTTTTACTACTTCCTCCGTATCGGTTTACATGGCATGCACGTCGTTCTAGGTTGAGAATTTAACTGGCTATATATGTGATGAACAGTATATGTTTAGAAACTACATCCGCTTAAGAATCCAATGATATACTTTTTGTGACATTGTCGGTGTCAAAACCGGCGGATCTCGGGTAGGGGGTCCCAAGAAGTGCGTCTTAGGATCAATGGTAATAGGAGGCAAGGGACACAATGTTTACCCAGGTTCGGGCCCTCTCGATGGAGGTAAAACCCTACTCCTGCTTGATTAATATTGATGATATGGGTAGTACAAGAGTTGATCTACCACGAGATCAGAGAGGCTAAACCCTAGAAGCTAGCCTATGGTATGATTGTTGTTGTATATCTATCAACTAGCCTAGCCTCGGTTTATATAATGCACCAGAGGTCTAGGATAACATGAGTCCTAGCCGAATATGCTGGTGGGGGAGGAGTCCTTGTCTTGATCGCCAAGTCTTACAGAATCTTCCTTGTATGCGGCAGCTGTCCGGACTGGCCCATGAGTATACGGCCATGGGGGTCCTCGGCCCAATCTAACAGATCGGGAGATAACGTGGTGAGTACCCCCTAGTCCAGGACACCGTCAGTAGCCCCCTGAACCGGTCTTCAAGTTAGGGACGCTCCTCGATTCTTCCGAAACGTTCTTCATCTTCAGTCGTCGGTCTTGAAAACTGGTTCAACAAATCTTCTCATCTTCGATCTTGAGGATCGCCGAAATGCATTCGAAGAGTTTAGACGTCGGTTATCCGAGGAGCCCCTTTAAGTTTTCGGCCTTTATCAATGCCTTGTTATTTTTATGCCACACCTCGGGTTTGAAGTTGTTCCCAGGCGGCAGCGTCCTCTTGCGTCCGAGCTCCAACGCCAGACTACATTCGAGGTATCTTTTGTAGCCGAGCACCAATGCCAGACTGCTTCCCAGCTCTAACCCCGGACTATGTATCCGAGCACCAACGCCGGACTATGTATCCAAGCTCCAATGCCGGACTGTATCCGAGGTGTCGTAAATCACCTTGGTTCAAAGAAGTTTGAAGGAGTTTAGCCCAGCTTAATGCCGGAAATGCCCTCTATGGAGCCAGCCACTAGCGCCCGAGCTTTATGCCGGACTGCTTCCGAGGTGGTGCACCACCCCGAATGTGGGCCGATTTTTTTCAATAGTTTTGATTGGTGCAATTTATTCTCTACCGAGATACATAGCCAGTAGCCCTCAAGGTGGGTATCGGTCTAAAACCCGAGATGCACATGAAGGATGACATAAGACCACTGATCCCCGTAGCTGCTGAGACTCAGGTTGATTTGCAAAATCGGTCTGAGGATCAAGTCCTAGCTCGGCAGAATACTTCGGGACACAAAAATCGGCGTGCTCAGTCCTCGAGACTCAGGTTGGGTGCGGCCGACCAACCTGAGGATCAAAATCTCCTCGGAAACTGTATTGCAGTTAAAATTTTCTGCATAGAACAGGCAATGCAGTAGCCCCCGAGACAGAGGTCGGGTGGCAACACCAGATCAGGGGATCGATGTGCCCCTTTAATATTTGTAAATAATAAGCCCGAAGCCCAGTAGCCCCCCGAGCCTTAATGCAGGCACGGGAGGCCGAATTAAGGATCGATATCCATAGTAAAATCACAAATTATGTGTAATGACTCTATGTGTCCAAGTACTTTACGTCATTAATGCTCGGATCCGCATTGTACAAAACTTTGTTGACCGACCATCGACTTCCACCTCCTCGGCCAATAGCCGAGGAGTGTTTGTCCTACTTTATAAAGCCTTTATGAGGGCAAAGATTTACAACAAACAAGGCAATCTGGCCATACGGTTTTATAAACAAAGGTACGTGGAGAGACATGTTATATTACTGTTTAACAGAAGAAATGTCTTCCAAAGAAAATAGTCCCGCTATCGGTTCCTTTCTTTGGGTTGTCATGCTAAGCATGATCATGAAACCTCAGCTCCAATGTAAGAGCAAAATATCGAGGATTTAGTTTGGGAGGCCAGTTAATAGCCCCCAGTAGTGTTCGGCGACAGTCGAGGTCAAGCCGTAAACACTTCGGCCATTGTTATGAATGGCTCGTCGTTTAACGCCGTCATCGGATCGCCGACCAGTTTACGCTTATTGTGACAGTCAGTTTTTGGCTTTCTCCACTGAGTTGCTTAACCATGTGAGCTGGAAGCACAATCGCAGTGGTTCTCCCTTTGCACACCTAGCCGAACAAAGTGGAACATAGGAGGCAAGCGCAGGAGCCGGGCAATCCAACTATTGACCGAAGACACAATTAGAAACCGATGCATATATAGCAATATCCGAGAATGTTTTTGCCGAATCTCTAAAGGTGTGCGGCGTTGCACTGTGAGACTTGTGCTGAAAACACACAAATAGTTTAAAAGTGCCATGGGCTCAAAAAGCCAAAAAACTTATTCAAAAGGTTAATGTCCGAACTAGATCAAGTGTTCAGTGCCAATCCGAAAATTGGACTTTAGAAAAAAAGGTGCTTCTACCGTGCTTTAACATGACACATCCTATCTCAAAACTTCAAGCGGGTCAGCCTACGGCTTCAACCTCCTATCCCGAAGGTGGAGTACTTCTTACTAGTCTAGTTTAGGAAACTAAACTCTAGCGGCTTTGAGAGAGAAATTAGGCTCCCCGGCTAGTGACCACACACTTGTGTCGAAAAAAAGGAGTGATAAATAATAATAAAAACTTTGCAACGACTAAGAAGAAAAACACTTATCATAAAACGGCTCATATAATATTAAGAGCCCCCAAGTGACTTGGGTAAAAGAATGATTGCATGTACCGAAGTACTTATATCATATCTATGTTCAACCGAACTTTAAACGCGTCTTAACCGACCGTCGGCTTCTCCCTCTTCGGTCAAGGACCGAAAAGTGTTATGTACTCCATCTGTCGAGAATATCGACGGTGTTTTCAATAACCAGGCAATCAGGCCATAAGGCTGTAACAGACAAAGCGCGCTCAGGGAACTTACGCTATATTACTGTGAAGTGTAAGAAGCATCTTCGAAGAAAATAGTACCCCCACCGATACCTTTCTTCGGTGCTCATTGTTATTATGAGACTTGTGCAATAGACTTTTTGCACTCATGATTTCCGTTGTGTGCCGACCATGATTGAAAACAATAAGAGCGCTAGCTTTCAGCTTCACCCAGTCTGAGGTCCGGCTCGGGTGACCCGATCGTGACAATCGCAGAGGTGCTCCTTTTACTCCCTAGCTGAACAATCGGGAACGTATGGGTAAGCACAGGAGCCAGGCAACCCAGCTTGCAAATCGCTTAAGTCAATATGGTGCATATTGTGGCGCAATACACGAACAAGGAACGAAGCCGTACAAGTATAACCATATGCAAGAGGAAAAAGCTTCATGAAGGAAGCCCCCAAGTAAACGAGGTATTTGAATTTGCGCGTCACAAACAAAGTTTGGACAAGGAAATTTTTACAAGCAACTTTTTTCCAAAAAAGTATAATGCTTGGCCGAGCCGAACACAAGTTAAAAATTTAAAACTTTGAGCATGAAGACAACTTAGCTGGTTAATGTGTTCGGTATTGATGACGCGGTCCGAGCTTGATGCGGGACAAGGTTCCATCCCCGAGCCGGTCCCGAGGTGGCGGAGCAAAGGGCTCGGCACTCTGAAGTGGTGACATAGCACGGTCAATGCAGGACGTCAGGGTGATGCCGAAGTCCCCGGCATGGGGAAATGAAGTGTTGACGAAGCCCCCCGTCCAGCCGAGGTGACGCCAAAGGATATAGTCTGGCTGGATCATTTTCCTGTGCACAAAAAATAGTGCAAACCGGAGATAATAGTAATAAAAAAATTCGTTGCATAACAAATAATTATGCAATGTGAGTAATGAAAGAAATATGGCCTGGCGCCGAAGTCAATGTCGATGCAGGGCGGCGGCGTGATGCGGTAAAGGCATGGCGAGGCCTGAATTCATAGGTCGGTTCGAGTTCCGGATGCGGCGTTCGACGGACTATGTACGGAAACTGACCGAACCACCATGCGACCCTCGTTAATGCGGCCACCATTTGATAGACCTGCGTACATATGACAGACAAACCAGAGTAATAATTCATTGGGAAAAATGAACCCTAACAAGCAAAAAATACTAGGATTAATAGCACCTGGCTTATTTGTTGTAGCAATCCGAAGAAAGGTGATTCCCAAAATTGGGACTCGATCCGCACACCTATCGCCTGATGGGCGATAAAGCAATGACATGGCGATGCTGGCAAAGGTTGGCTCGTCGAGGCAAAGCCCTCGGTCCAGCTAACATGACGGATCTGGTCGGCCAGCGACGCCGAAGTCTCCGGAGTAGGTTGATGAAGAGATGATGAAGCCCCTGGTCCAGCGATGTAGGTCATGACGTGGTCGATGCCGGCTTGATGAAGTGACCGTGTGGCGATGCAGGTGTGCCCGCTCCGTGTAATCCGTGGGGCGGCGATGTTGGTGACAATTTATCCTTCGCGATGCCGAACTATTGTTCGGCTGGCCAAGATGATGATCCGAAGAAATTGAGCTCGGCTCAACAAAGCGACGACGTGTCTAACGCAGGTCGGCCGCCGTGGAGTGATGTTGTCGGGCTGCTTTGACACCGGCGCGACGGTGAAGTTCGTATTGCAAAAATAATTTTAATACTACTGGGATGTGTTTGAGAATAAAACACAACACCACATACGAAAACTTCCTTCAAAAAGGATGTCCGAGATCCCGTTCATAAAGAAGATGAATTCGGGTCGGATTCATTCTCGCGCAGAAAATAGATCCAAAAAGTGATGCACTAATCGGAAGTTTCCCGGAGTTCGGACGGTCGGATCGAGCTGAATTTTTGGCAGGTGGTTGATATGAGAATTCCGCAGCAAATCAATGATTGGATCCTCGAAAGGACATCCGAGCTAGATGCTGGATACCACACCCTAAACTCGTCCGGATTCTCGTCCAGATTCAACAGGGCTCCGGTATATCGGAGATTGCCGGAGATTCCTCCATCGGAATGCGACGAAATTTTTGCAGGGTTTTTGTAGACTTAATTCCGCATAATTCCACTGAAGTAATCGTTTAAGCGACACTCGAGGAGGCAGTGGCGGCGGATACAAGTTTGCTGCCCAGAAAAATAGCACGGTCGTCTGAGGGCAATGTTGACGTTGAGCCCCCGAGCTCCATGGATGACTCCTCCATGATCTTGATAGAGATCGGAGTTGGTGTTGATGAAGGCCCTCATCCGAACATGACGATCGGAGGTAGGGCACAGTCCTCGGTCAAGCCAAGGTGACCAGTCGAGCTGGTGACAAAGAAGCCGACGTCGCAGTTGACCTGCAGTCGAGCCATTGATCCTTTCGCCGATCACACAGCGGAACTCTCAATGAAAGCACCAATGTCAGTGTCAAAACCGGCGGATCTCGGGTACGGGGTCCCAAGCAGTGCGTCTTAGGATCAATGGTAACAGGAGGCAAGGGACACAATGTTTACCCAGGTTCGGGCCCTCTCGATGGAGGTAAAACCCTACTCCTGCTTGATTAATATTGATGATATGGGTAGTACAAGAGTTGATCTACCACGAGATCAGAGAGGCTAAACCCTAGAAGCTAGCCTATGGTATGATTGTTGTTGTATATCTATCGACTAGCCTGGCCTCGGTTTATATAATGCACCAGAGGTCTAGGATAACATGAGTCCTAGTCGAATACGCCGGTGGGGGAGGAGTCCTTGTCTTGATCGCCAAGTCTTGCGGAATCTTCCTTGTATGCGGCAGCTATCCGGACTGGCCCATGAGTATACGGCCATGGGGGTCCTCGGCCCAATCAAACAGATTGGGAGATGACGTGGTGAGTACCCCCTAGTCCAGGACACCGTCAAACATAGTAACTCATATTTAGTTAGTCAAATGGATGACCTAGAACTACGTGCACGCCGTATAAACTGAGAAACCTAAAAAACAAGACAGAGAGGGTAGTTCAGTATATATCTTTTTAGATCATTATAGTCGGGATTCACCAAGGAGCAAAACCAAGTGTTAGGCTGCTCCGGTCGTGTTGGCGTAGCAACTCAAGCAGGGTCAGTCCGCACACGAAATGGCAACACACTTAACAGGACCCCTTTGGCCGACATGTGGCTCATCCACCATCTTGTTCCACGTGCGATGCACCAAATTACAGTTCAGAGCAGCGGTTGGAATTGGAGGCACCCCGTTCGTAGCGCCACAGTAGTAGAAAATGAGCGATGAGGGGTCAAATTACAAAGCCCCACCTTTGCCGCATTAAGCTGGACGGACGAAGCAACCATCATTTCACTCTAGGGTGCAAGAGCATAAAGAAAAGAGAAAACCAATGATGCATGCGGCAGCTACCTAGGGCACCCTAGGGTAGGGGTCTGCACTATAGATCCTTTTTTTAAAGCGCCTCCACTACATATCAGCTTCTCCCTCGCCCTCTTGAAGAAAACCAATGATGCATGCGGCGGTAGGGTTTGTAGGAGTACTACAGCGTGCGAGGCCACGTCGTAGTAAATGGGAGAGGGATTGAGTTCGAGTCGATGCCTTAAATATGTGTGGGCCGCTTGGTTTTATGGGAACGAGGCAACATTTTGGGTTCGGGGACCAATGGAGATATAGTACGTACAAAAAAATGTGGATATAGGTTCGACCGAAAGGCAATGATGCATGGGCCCTGCATTTTGATATACTCGGGACCGCGTGAATTTTGCTACTCTACTCAAAACTAGTAAGGTACACATGCATTGAACGCATGAGATTTGGAAACCAATCTATGAATAAATACACACTATAGCATGTAAAGCTTTGAGTCATATATGCATGATGCAGATGTTCGTTTAGTTCTTATAGTTCATCTCATTCAAAATCAATTAGTTTTATAGAAATGTTAAGATTCATGGGGTTGTGCATTGTAAAGCATAAAGTAAAAAACAAATAATGGCAATTCATTTAGAAAAAAAAATTCAATTATGATACGGAAGATTCTAGAACAAAGGAGAAGTGCTTGTATTTTGAGGTTTGTACATTATGCTTAAGTTCAACCATGGAGTCTTCTAAATTGTACATGTGGCAGATCTGGTGGAATGTTGATGATATCCAACAGCCAGTAGTGCTCAGATTTGCCATCTCTGCACTGTCGGATTAGCTTCATCCAGGGACCATCTTTCGAAGTTATTCGCACACTATCTAGTTCTTGTGCCATAGTTGCATGTCTTGGAAAAAAGCTACTAGTGGGTTGTACAAGCTATTTAGGAATAGAAGATGTATACATGGAAGTTGTAGGGAAAGAGATGACATGGAGTATCTCAATTCCTATGAGTAGGGATTGCAAAATAGATGTCATTTGGTACACATCATAGGAACTTTTCTATTGAATCTAGAGATGACATGTATCTCAGTTCCTATGAGGAGGGATTAGAAAAGGGATGTAATTTGGTTCATATCATAGGAACTTCTACTGAATATATGCTAATGTTTATTTTCCTTTGAAATTATGGGGTATAGGAATCCACTCATATGAACCAAGTGTCTCTAAAGCTATAAAAATGACATCATGTTTATTTCCTTTGAAATGTGGAGTATATGAATCTATTCCTATGAACCAATTGGCTCTAAAGGATAAAATCCTATAAAAATCATATCACATAGAGTTCCTATGATATTCCTCCACACCAAAGGATGGTTGAAATTGCTGCAGGTGATACCATGGTCTTTCTTTGTAGACTCCTCCCCCATCTTTATAGTTACCTCTCGAAGATGAATGAAATGATATATACTGGGTATTCTACATGTGCAATTTGGTACATGAAAACTCGGTAATAGTTTGCGAGGTTCAAATTTTGAATAAAGCTATGAGCACTACATTTTGGAACAGAGGGATCATACGACAGTTGCTAACACTCACGCGGAAGATTTGTGTGTAGGAGGAGAGGCTGTTCTGTTAAATGGCATGGAAAAACTGACACTGTCGTATGCCGATCTAATAGTTCTTACGACGTTCGTCAGGAAAAGGCTTGTGGCGAATGTTTGTCGGATAATGATTTACGGACACATGCATTGCATTGAT
Organism: Triticum aestivum; assembly: GCF_018294505.1. Lineage (NCBI taxonomy): Eukaryota > Viridiplantae > Streptophyta > Magnoliopsida > Poales > Poaceae > Triticum > Triticum aestivum. The sequence goes on along the minus strand of NC_057810.1, from coordinate 125,206,551 downwards.
ACGTGCCCCCCTCTCTCTCACGCACACGCACCCTCACGAGTCACGACTCTCCCGAGTCTTCTTGCACCCACCATCTATCTGCAAGTAGACGTCACACACATAAATGCTCTTCACACCCTACCCTCAGAACTTCTAAAAAACAGAAGACGTCGCGCACATTTTATTTTAGCTCACACGTCACACACTTATAGTATTACTCTTGTGGCGAACGTTCTTTGGGCATAGTACATTGTACTCTCACAAAGAGAAGCGGTGCACACACGCACTAGTTCTCTCACACCCACTCGTGGGTACACGTAGGAGCGCATTTTTTTGAAGCTGGTACAACAAAATCACTCCACTATATATATAAGCAGGAGCCTTAGCGCTTGCTTTACTAGGGTTCCTCTCGTTCACTCTCTCGTGCTCTCTATATCTAAGCAAGACATAGCTGGCCACACTCTCTCTCTGCTCATGGCTGGTCACAAATCCGTCTGGACAACCTCGACCAGGGCAGGGTTGTAGGTGCATCGTTCATGCTGTCGTCGGCGGCGAGGGAGGAGACCAATGGTTGCCCGCGTGTCCCGATCGGCGGTGAAGGAATTATGCCCTAGAGGCAATAATAAAGTTATTATTTATTTCCTTATATCATGATAAATGTTTATTATTCATGCTAGAATTGTATTAACCAGAAACATAATACATGTGTGAATACATAGACCAACATAACGTCACTATTATGCCTCTACTTGACTAGCTCATTAATAAAAGATGGTTATGTTTCCTAACCATAGACATGTGTTGTCATTTGATTAACGGGATCACATCATTAGGAGAATGATGTGATTGACATGACCCATTACATTAGCCTAGCACTTGATCATTTAGTATATTGCTATTGCTTTCTTCATGACTTATACATGTTCCTGTAACTATGAGATTATGCAACTCCCGTTTACCGTAGGAACACTTTGGGTGCTACCAAACGTCACAACGTAACTGGGTGATTATAAAGGAGTACTACAGGTGTCACCAAAGGTACATGTTGGGTTGGCGTATTTCGAGATTAGGTTTTGTCACTCCGATTGTCGGAGAGGTATCTCTGGGCCCTCTCGGTAATGCACATCACTATAAGCCTTGAAAGCAATGTAGCTAATGAGTTAGTTACGGAATGACGCATTACGTAACGAGTAAAGAGACTTGCCAGTAACGAGATTGAACTAGGTATTGGATACCGACGATCGAATCTCGGGCAAGTAACATACCGATGACAAAGGGAACAACGTATGTTGTTATGCGGTTTGACCGATAAAGATCTTCGTAGAATATGTGGGAGCCAATATGAGCATCCAGGTTCCGCTATTGGTTATTGACCGGAAATGTGTCTCGGTCATGTCTACATTGTTCTCGAACCCGTAGGGTCCGCACGCTTAAGGTTTCGATGACAGTTATATTATGAGTTTATGAGTTTTGATGTACCGAAGGAGTTCGGAGTTCCGGATGAGATCGGGGACATGACGAGGAGTCTCAAAATGGTCGAGACGTAAAGATCGATATATTGGACGACTATATTCGGACTTCGGAAAGGTTCCGAGTGATTCGGGTATTTTTCGGAGTACCGGAGAGTTACGGGAATTCGTCGGGGAGTATATGGGCCTTATTGGGCCATACGGGAATAGAGGAGAGAGGCCAAAAGGAAGGAGGCCTGCGCCCTCCCTCTGGTCTGAATTGGACAAGGGGGGCAGCCCCCTTTTCCTTCTCCCTCTCCTCCTCTTTCCTGCTCCCGGTGGGAGTAGGACTCCCCCCTTGGCGCGCCTCCTCCCTACGCCGGCCGCCTCCCCCCTTGCTCCTTTATATACGGGGGTAGGGGGGCACCCCAAAGACAACAACAACAATTGATCCTTGAGATCTATTAGCCGTGTGCGGTGCCCCCCTCCACCATAGTCCTCCTCGATAATATCGTAGCGGTGCTTAGGCGAAGCCCTGCGACGGTAGAACATCAAGATCGTCACCACGCCGTCGTGCTGACGGAACTCTCCCTCGACACTCGGCTGGATCGGAGTCCGAGGGACGCCATCGAGCTGAACGTGTGCTAGAACTCGGAGGTGCCGTAGTTTTGGTGCTTGATCGGTCGGGCCGTGAAGACGTACGACTACATCAACCGCGTTGTTCTAACGCTTCCGCTTACGGTCTACGAGGGTACGTGGACATTACTCTCCCCTCTCGTTGCTATGCATCACCATGATCTTGCGTGTGCATAGGAATTTTTTTGAAATTACTACGTTCCCCAATAGTGGCATCCGAGCCTAGGTTTTATGCGTTGATGTTATATGCACGAGTAGAACACAAGTGAGTTGTGGGCGATACAAGTCATACTGCTTACCAGCATGTCATACCTTGGTTCAGCTGTATTGTTGGATGAAGCGGCCCGGACCGACATTACGCGTACGCTTACGCGAGACTGGTTTTACCGCCGTGCTTTGCACACAGGTGACTAGCGGGTGTCTGTTTCTCCAACTTTAGTTGAACCGAGTGTGGCTACGCCCGGTCCTTGAGAAGGTTAAAACAACACTAACTTGATGAACTATCATTGTGGTTTTGATGCATAGGTAAGAACGGTTCTTGCTCAGCACATAGCAGCCACGTAAAACTTGCAACAACAAAGTAGAGGACGTCTAACTTGTTTTTGCAGGGCATGTTGTGATGTGATATGGTCAAGACATGATGAGATATAAGTTGTTGTATGAGATGATCATGTTTTGTTGAAGTTATCGTCAACTGGCAGAAGCCCTATGGTTGTCTCTTTGTTGCATAAGATGCAAGTGCCAAATAATTGCTTTACTTTATCGCTATATGATAGCAATAGTTGCAAGAGCAATAGTTGGCGAGACGACCATGTGATGACACATTGATATAGATCAAGATGATGAAGATCATGGTGTCGTGCCGGTGACGATAGAGATCATGACAGTACTTTGGAGATGGAGATCAAAGGCGCAAGATGATCATGGCCATATCATGTCACATATTTTGATTGCATATGATGTTTATCTGTTATACATCTTATTTTGCTTAGTTCGATGGTAGAATTTTAAGATGATCTCTCACTAATTATCAAGAAATGTTCTCCCTGAGTATGCACCGTTGCGAAAGTTCTTCGTGCTGAGACACCACGTGATGATCGGGTGTGATAGGCTCTACGTTCAAATACAACGGGTGTAAAACAGTTGCACACGCGGAATACTCAGGTTAAACTTGACGAGCCTAGCATATAACAGATATGGCCTCGGAACACGGAGACCGAAAGGTCGAGCGTGAATCATATAGTAGATATGATCAACATAGTGATGTTCACCATTGAAACTACTCCATCTCACATGATGATCGGACATGGTTTAGTTGATTTGGATCACGTGATCACTTAGAAGATTAGAGGGATGTCTATCTAAGTGGGAGTTCTTAAGTAATATGATTAATTGAACTTTAATTTATCATGAACTTAGTCCTGGTAGTATTTTGCAAACTATGTTGTAGATCAATAGCTCGCGTTGTTGCTTCCCTAAGTTTTATATGTGTTCCTAGAGAAAACTAAGTTGAAAGATGTTAGTAGCAATGATGCGGATTGGATCTGTGATCTGAGGTTTATCCTCATTGCTGCACAGAAGAATTATGTCCTTAATGCACCGCTAGGTGACAGACCTATTGCAGGAGCAGATGCAGACGTTATGAATGTTTGGCTAGCTCAATATGATGACTACGTGATAGTTTAGTGCACCATGCTTAACGGCTTAGAATCGGGACTTCAAAGACGTTTTGAATGTCATGGGCCATATGAGATGTTCCAGGAATTGAAGTTAATATTTCCAGCAAATACCCGAGTTGAGAGATATGAAGTCTCCAACAAGTTCTATCGCTAAAAGATGGAGGAGAATCGCTCAACTAGTGAGCATGTGCTCAGATTGTCTGGGTACTACAATCGCTTGAATCAAGTGGGAGTCAATCTTCCAGATAAGATAGTGATTGATAGAGTTCTCTAGTCACCATCACCAAGTTAGTAGAACTTTGTGATGAACTACAATATGCAAGGGATGACGAAAATGATTCCCGAGCTCTTCGTGATGTTGAAATCGACGAAGGTAGAAATCAAGAAAGAGCATCAAGTGTTGATGGTTGACAAGATCACTAGTTTCAAGAAAAGGGCAAAGGGAAAGAAAGGGAACTTCAAGAAGAATGGAAAGCAAGTTGTCACTCCCACGAAGAAGCCCAAAGCTGAACCAAAGCCTGAAACTGAGTGCTTACACTGCAAAGGAAATGGTCACTGCAAACGGAAATACCCTGAACATTTGGTGGATAAGAAGGATGGCAAAGTGAACAAGGGTATATTTGATATACAGGTTATTGATGTGTGCTTTACTAGTGTTTATAGTAGCCCCAGAGTATTTGATACTTATTCGGTTGCTAAGATTAGTGACTCGAAACAGGAGTTATGGAATAAACAAAGACTAGTTGAAGGGGAAGTGACGATGAGTGTTGGAAGTAGTTCCAAGATTGATATGATCATCATCACACACTCCCTATACTTTCGGGATTAGTGTTAAACCTAAATAAATGTTATTTGGCATTTGCGTAGAGCATGAATATGATTTGATCATGTTTATTGCAATACGGTTATTCATTTAAAGTCAGAGAATAATTGTTGTTCTGTTTACATGAATAAAACCTTCAATGGTCATACACCCAATGAAAATAGTTTGTTGGATCTCGATCGTAGTGATACATATATTCATAATATTGATGCCAAAAGATGCAAAGTTGATAATGATAGTGCAACTTATTTGTGGCACTGCCGTTTGGGTCATATCGGTGTAAAGCGCATGACGAAACTCCATAAAGATGGATTTCGGAATTATTCGGTTATGAATCATTGGATGCTTGCGAACCATGCCTTTTAGGCAAGATGACTAAAACTCCATTCTCCGGAACAATGGAACGAGCTACTGACTTGATGGAAATAATACATACCGATGTATACGGTCCAATGAGTGTTGATGCTCGTGGTTGGTATCGTTATTTTCTGACCTTCACAAGATGAATTGAGCAGAGATTTGTATATCTACTTAATGAAACACAAGTCTGAAACATTTGAAAAGTTCAAAGAATTTCAGAGTGAAGTGGAGAATCATCGTAACAAGAAAATAAAGTTTCTACGATCTGATTGTGGAGGAGAATATTTGAGTTATGAGTTTGGCCTTCATATAAAACAATGTGGAATAGTTTCACAGCTCATGCCACATGGAACACCACAGCGTAATGGTGTGTCCGAACGTCATAACCGCACTTTATTTGATATGGTGCGATCTATGATGTATCTTACCGATTTACCACTATCATTTTGGGGTTATGCATTAGAAACAGTTGCATTCACTTTAAAAGGGCACCATCAAAATCCGTTGAGACGACGCCTTATGAACCGTGGTTTGGCAAGAAACCAAAGTTGTCGTTTCTTAAATTTTTGGGGCTGCGATGCTTATGTGAAAAAGTTTCAACCTGATAAGCTCGAACCCAAATTGGAGAAGTGCGACTTCATAGAATACCCAAAGGTAACTATTGGGTACACCTTCTATCACAGATCCGAAGGCAAGTTATTCGTTGCTAAGATGGATCCTTTCTAGAGAAGAAGTTTCTCTCGAAAGAAGTGAGTGGGAGGAAAGTAGAACTTGATGAGGTAATTGTACCTTCTCCCTTATTGGGAAGTAGTTCATCACAGAAATCAGTTTCAGTGATTCCTACACCAATTAGTGAGGAAGTTAATGATGATGATCATGAAACTTCAGATCAAGTTGCTACCAAACCTCGTAGGTCTTCCAGAGTAAGATCCGCACCAGAGTGGTACGGTAATCATGTTCTGGAAGTCATGTTACTAGACCATGATGCAGCCGTGTTGCTATGCATCAGCATGATCTTGCGTGTGCGTAGGATTTTTTTTGAAATTACTACGTTCCCCAACAGGCGGCCGTGTCGTTCTCTCCGAGAAAGTGCCAGCTCGGGAGGGCCTCCGACCCTTTCTTCCTCCCGACACCGTCTCTGCCACATGCTGACGGCCCTGAGGTATATATTCCTTCGAAACCTGCTTTGCTCTACTACCCCAGCTCCCCACTTGGCTTCATGTGGATCTTTTTATACTTCCGTCCACTGTTCCAAAGCCACCTAGACTTTTACTATTATTAGAGGTAAAGCTAGTTCATACAGTCGACTCTAAGAGTTGGTTCAAACAAGGAAGAAAGTGGGAAAGTTGTAGCATGAATCTAGGACTTGGTTCTAAGAGGAAACGGGGGAAAGTAGTAGATACTGGCTACCCAACCGGTCTCTTGGTTGAAAAGACGAAGAAAGCATGGTGGATGGCGAAGGGTGGGGGGAAGTGGACCTGTCTCTTGGTTGAAAAAGGAAAGAAACTGACGGGGTTGGGGGACAATGCAAATGAGAATGAGCGGGTCTAGATTTCCTGTGCTCACATAGGAAAATGTCGCCGAGGAGATAAAAAATGGGACAAATGCAGACATGCTGCCTGAGTGTTTGCCACTCTCGGCAACCACATCTGCCTCACCACTTTATGCCCATGCTGTCCCTACGCCCATATCGCTTCCGTTAATGTAAAATCACATGAAGCATTAAGCAATGGCACCTAATGTCACTATAAGTAATGGTCTAGTGCCGTCGATAAATTGAAGCAATGCTACCACCATTTTATGATGTGCTTCCGTCTTGCTTTATTTCCCATGAATTGTGTTTTTGTAGTTACACTTAAATCACACACCGCTAACATTCCTTCATCCCAGTGGAACTGCACAAATTTGATTGCACATTTACTGGCCATGTGCTACTCTCATGATAGTAATACTAATGCTATTGTTGTGCATGTTAATCTAGTGGCAGCGTTGATGTGATGTGATGTGATGCTACTTACGTAAGGGCACTTTCATACTATCAATCTAGTGCCAATTATAACACAACAGATGCTGCTGTTAATCATACGCCACTGCAAATATCTGTCACTGTTTAAATAACCGTATTTCGTATTTGCGCAAACAGGGATGTCTATCTCCATATTGTTTCGGGATGTCTGTCTCCGTATCGTTTCTATCTGCGCAATCAAAAGCACACAGCTTAGTTTTAGTAGAACTGCGCAAAATGAGATGGCTATCCCTCGCTGCCTCGTCTAACCACCCGTCTTCCAGGTATTCCTACATTGCTAGTAACTAGGTAGAATGACCAACGCAATCTAAAAGAAGTTGATCATTACATTTTACTTCCTGATTGCAGTGTAGGGACGAGCGAAAACAACTTCATCCTAGCCCGGAGTGCATTTTCTACCAGTTCATCCATGGACCGACGACTAGCTGGCACGACTGCATGGTGGTTTTTTGGACAGGTGCGCGGACAAGAGGCATTGTGGTGTGCTTATTTCTGCATATAGCAGTGCTTAAATTTAGTGGAATGCACAAGAATTTTAGCTAGTCAGTACACTGCATGGTTCTGTTCAGCATTCCAGCTGAGACCACAATTATAATTGGTTATTCTGGAATGAGAGATCCTAACCCTCGATGGTGGCAACAAGAAAAACCCAGAGTGAACTCCAGGAAATTTAAGCCTGCCGGGAGGCCCTTTGCTCAGAGAAGCCTTGCTTGTTTTTTCCTGATTTGTAAACCTTCTCACAACTTTGTCTTTTGCTGTGAACTAGTATATATTTGTTATGTTCTATGAATCATTGAGATGTATAAAATTTCTTAACTTATGCTTTTCAAGTTTTTTATGAAGCCGAGTTTAATTTGAGTGTTCCACATGAATGCTGGACTAGCGTGTGAACGTTTGGAATTTACATTGTGGCCTCAGTTAACTGCATGAACCACTGTAACAAGATACATAGTTGCTTATATGTTAGACAGCAGATTGTTGATTGTTAGTTGGTCGATAGCCTAGTGTTGAAGCAGCTGAGCCAATGTGCCGTGTTTTGCACAACTGCTTACAAGTGGGGTAGCACCAACAGTGTTTACAAGTACTTATGTATACGTAGGCGCACAGTTCTCGAACAAGTACTCTATTTCATCAAACATACACTGCTCGTATGATAAATCATGACAACTTATCTCTTACCATGCCATATTCATGAAAAACTTAGTGAGGACGCATCTGTTTCGGCAACAATTATGATGGTTCTCACATGATTCACGGGCACACAAAAGTAGCAGCAGCTCCCATAGACGGATTCAAACAGAGTACTAGCCCCAGAGGGCTTGATAACAGGCAAGGTTTAGATAATTAGACACAATCCAAACTACCATTACACACTAGCTGGGGCAACTATTTCATGCCTCGATCTAATTTGGGCTGGACACAAGACGGACCTTGCCATGAACATCATCGAGGACGTCTGGCAGCAGCCCAATCCTGTGAACCTTCATGAAGACAACCTTGTGGCCTTGCCACTCTTAAACTTGTTTGTGGAGGCATGCCATGTCATCTTCCTGCGTAAGCTTGACAAGAACAGTATGCCTCACAAATGAAGGAGTAGCTTTGAACTTCTTGTGCTTCAGTACACCCTGGACAACATGCCTGACAACAGTGAGGCTGGAATACAACTCGACATTGGTATAAGCGCAAATGGCTTCCAGGATCCAACAGCCTAAGAACTCTGTTTTCCCAGTGCGTATATTCAGGTCATCCACCTCATAGCGAGTGACATGTACAACCATAAAATCCTTGTCTGCATCAGGGCTCTAATTGAAATAGAAACAAATTCTGAATTGCTTTCCAGTATAAGAAACACAAGTTATTTAAACCACTATGTATAGCATGGCATCGAAGCTATTTTTTTGCATTATTCATCACGACATACTTAGACAAAAACCACAATCAAGATCGGCAAAGAAGAAAATCATCTTGGGCAGCTCAGCATGGGGGGGGGGGGGCGGGGGACACATCCTCAAAGGGGAAAACTGCTCCTGTAGTGCCACGGGGGCTGTGACCTCAAACGGGGCATTGACCATCTCAGTAGTGGCCATGAGCGTATCTGGGGTCGGCTCAGTGGCTGCCTCCATCTTGTTGGAGCTCTCTGTATCGTGGGGATTAGCCTTTTGCGTCTGCTCCAATATCGGCAGATCTTTGCCTGGTTCTCCTTGGTCCATCATGAAACTGACGAATACTAGGAGACCACTGAAAGGAAAACACAATCGCAATGACAATGAAACAAAAAAGAGAGTGAGGATCGGTTACTACTTTGCAAAAGTTCTTTTTTTTCTCTGAACGGAAATATACCAACATCATAGATCCGCTTACCTTCCCTTCGTTATGAGAGAAGAACAGTGGCAAATGCGAGTGTTGCCTTTCTTGAAGACGGTGAGGGAGAAGGGGATTCAGCAAAGAGTGAATGATGGTTGCTTCGTCCGTCAAACTTAGACTGCGGGGAGGTGGGGTTTTGTGATACGATGGCTCGTTACTGCCGCGCTACGACTGGGGTGACTCTTCGCCTGCATGCTGCCTTCTAATTTGGTGGATGGCATTTGGGCCCGCACGCTGCATGGCCCGCATGTCGGTGAACAGAAGTATAACGACATTTAGTAGAGGGAGACATTTTGATGACCTAGGAGGAGCCAGAAGCGGTATTGTATCCATTGTACTAGTAGTAATTGTTTTTCTGGGTAGCTGTAGAGTGTCTCCACTATACTAGTAGTAATTATTTCTCTGGGCCCAAGACAAAACAGCCCATCCACCCTTGTAAATAGTAAAATCAATTCAAAAGCCCATATATTTACTGAATGAGAGGCGCTACCCACACCCAGCACACCGCCCCCCCAAAAAACATGGGTGCTCTTCTTCCTCCTCACTCCCACCCACCTCACGTCAGCTTGCTCCACTTGTAACACCAAATTCCTCACCTCACTCCTACAGAAAACCCCAGCTCCCCTTCTTCCTCACTACTACAGAAAACTCCCAGCTCCCCTTCTTCTTCAGTCGCACTACAACTAGGCTCGTCATTCGTTACTCTGGTCAAATCCGTGAGCGCGACGCGACGCCCTCGAGGAAAATGGAGTCGGCTGACCCCAGCGCCAAGAAGATGAGGCTCATGCCAGCGGCGATGCTTGTTGTAGACCCCGCACCTGGCAGCGCGGGGAGAAGCAGCGACCCCGCTGATACGTCTCCAACGTATCTATAATTTTTGATTGTTACATGCTATTATATTACCCGTTTTGGATGTTTATGGGCTTTATTTTACACATTTATATCATTTTTGGGACTAACCTACTAACCGGAGGCGCAACCCGTATTGCTGTTTTTTGCCTATTTCAGTATTTCAAAGAAAAGGAATATCAAACGGAGTCCAAATGGAATGAAACCTTTAGGAGCGTGATTTTTGGAACAAACGTGATCCAGAGGACTTGGAGTGCAAGCCAAGAAGCAGCCGAGGTGGCCATGAGGGTGGAGGGTGCGCCCACCCCTATAGGGCGCGCCCCCCTATCTCATGGGCCCCTCGGGCGGCCACTGTCGGTGTCAAAACCGGCAGATCTCGGGTAGGGGGTCCCGAACTATGCGTCTAAGGCTAATGGTAACAGGAGGCAGGGGACACGATGTTTTACCCAGGTTTGGGCCCTCTCGATGGAGGTAATACCCTACTTCCTGCTTGATTGATCTTGATGATATGAGTATTACAAGAGTTGGTCTACCACGAGATCGTAGAGGCTAAACCCTAGAAGCTAGCCTATGATTATGATTGTTGTTGCCCTACGGACTAAACCCTCTAGTTTATATAGACACGGAGGATGCTAGGGTTACACAGAGTCGGTTACAGAGAAGGAAATCTACATATCTGAATATCCAAGCTTGCCTTCCATGAAAAGGAGAGTCCCATCCGGACACGGGATGAAGTCTTCAATCTTGTATCTTCATAGTCCAATAGTCCGGCCAAAGTATATAGTCGGGCTGTCCGAGGACTCCTTAATCCAGGACTCCCTCAGTAGCCCCTGAACCAGGCTTCAATGATGATGAGTCCGGCGCGCAGATTGTCTTTGGCATTGCAAGGCAGGTTCCTTCTCTGAATTCTTCATAAAAGATTTAGAACACAAGGATCGTGTCTGGCTCTGCAAAACAAATTCCACATTCCACCGTAGAGAGTATAATATTCCACAAATCTAATCTGCTGACAACTTTTTATAGCATGACATCACGCCACGGTTCGGTCATTATTCGAACCATTTTTCACAACCAGCTACCGCACATAATGCGAGGCGGTTTCCTTGACATGTCTTGTCGTAGCAGAGATCGTGTCCCCTTATCACGGGATTCTCATCAATACGGGTATGGGTAACCCAACCGCGCCATCAATCGTGGCGCTTGGGAAATAAGTGATCTTAACGGGCAAGTGGGGAGGTGCATAGTTTCTACCACCTTTATAAAGAGATAAGGATTCTCCTCTTTCACCCATGCCTAATTCCTTCTTCGCTCATCCATTCTCGCATGCTCGAGCTCCAGCGCCCCATTTCTCACCTTCTCCGCATAGCTAAACATGTCCGGAGCGGGAGGCAAGTGGGTGGCCTCCTCCGAAAAGGATGAGGACATTACGAAGCTCCGAGCGGCCGGATACTTGGCCGCAGATATTGCGCACCGGCTCCCAGATGCAGGGCAGATCATTCTGACTCCGGGACCCCATGAGAGGGTCGTGTTCCTCGCCCACTTCATCCGCGGACTAGGATTCCCCCTCCACCCATTTGTCCGCGGGCTCTTGTTCTATTACGGGCTGGATTTTCATGATCTGGCCCCTAACTTCACCCTCAACATCTCGGCGTTTATCGTCATGTGCGAGGCTTTTCTCCGCATTAGGCCCCACTTCGGCCTGTGGCTAAAGATCTTCAATGTGAAGCCGAATATAGTGGTCGGCCAGCAGGCGGAGTGTGGTGGCGCCATGGTGGGAAAGATGCCTAGCTTCACCTGGCTTGAAGGCTCCTTTGCGGAGGCCGTGAAGGGGTGGAAATCGGGGTGGTTCTACATCACCGAGATGCGCAACGCCAACTAGGTGGCGGCCCCCGAATTCCGATCCAGCATCCCTGTGCGGCTCACTTCCTGGAAGAGGAAGGTCCTAGCCTGGGGCGCATCCGCGGAGCTGACCGGACTCCAGAACCGCGTCAAGAACATGATAACCAAGAATATCAAGCTTGTCAACATGGTCCAGGTCATGCTATTTCATCGGATTCTCCCGTGTTAAAGACGAGCATTCAACCTGTGGGAGTTCGACGCGGCCCAACACCAGACACTGCAAGAGCTTTTCGACACGACGCACAAAGACGTCTAGAAGGTGTTGTTCAAGGCCAGTGAAGTTCCTCCTCCCACTTCAGAGGACCGCAGACTCAACGCCAAGCGCCACGCGAATGCGGTAAGCATTCTACATTTCTCAAGATGTGCCTTTCCTCAGTATATTCGTGGGAGGGACTTAAGTCACCGCACTGATCTAACAGGAATATGTGGCGACGGTGGTGCGGATCGACTGTCCGGCTCTGTTGCCTGAAGATCCAGCAACCGCTCTCCTGACGGAGATGCTGGTTCCGGCGCCCTACGAGGTGCCAGAAAAGAAGGTCAAGAAGAAGGCCACAGGGACCAGAAAAAGTCTCCGGTACAAGGTGGTGCCGGACTCATCGTCCGAAGACACCGAGGCGCACTCCTCCAACGACAATGAGGAGGAGGAAGAGGAAAACCCTCTCCCCCAAAACGAGGGGGAGAAGAAAAGGAAGGTCGCCCCTTCCAAGGAGGCCGAAGGGTCCAAGAAGGGAAGCACCCTCCCTCCGGACCACTCCACAACCGCCGCCTACAGCGAGGAGGAGTGTCTACCCAGGGCCAAGCCCCTGGTGAAGTCGTAAGTATCCGGATGCCATAATACCTTTTCTATGTTTTTAGCTTTACTTACTATGTTAAGATTTGCTTATGCCGTCCGCCCAAAGCCCACATCGACTTGCCCTCCTCGGATGGGTCCTTGAGTTCGTCGGAGATGAATAGCTATTTGCTCCCGACGGCTTCCACTTCCCGACCCGTGGATGACATCGAGGTGTTATCTCAGAGGGTACCGGGCCAGGAGGAGGTAGTCCTGGAGACGCCTCAAGGCGAGACTCCCGATGCCGGGCTCATGGGGCGAAAGATCCCCATGGATTCGGATGAGGGGGGCCGGAGCAGGCTTGGCCCCCAGCCGGATACTGTGCCGGAACCTCCAGTGGTTCCGAATTCAGGCAGGCAGCCACCCACCAAGGGGGGCGAGCCGTCTGTGCCAATGACCTCTGTCCATCCAGAGGCATCGGGCAACCTGGTGGAATCGCTTCAGAGCGCTTCCTTTGATGAAGGACACCGTACTCTTATGAGTACGATGATTGTGAAGGTTGAGTCCGCCAAGAGCGGATTGACCGAAGCCTGCGCCACCCTCCTGACAGGCTTTGAGGTAAGTATTTTAAATTATGAGAAAGTGTCACAGTGTAGATAGTAGCCCCTGATGCTGTATTTGGTGTTCGGGAAGAGAAGCCGAACAGAGGATCAAATATTATTCCCAGGAGTCTAACCATATTATGTCTATGTGAATAAGCAGGCGTCGCTGCTGGCCACCGCTGCCGCCACTGCGGAGGTCTCCGGACTGAGGCAGAGCCTGGGGCGGGCCGAAGAAGAGCTCGACCTCGTGAAGAGGCAGCTCATGGAGAACAAAGGTAAGAAATACCCCGTCTGAATGTTATATAAAGTAAAAAATCGTAGATGCTAATAGAAGCATGATAAATTTTGCTAGGGGCCACAACCGAAGTGGCGGCCCTTAAGAGGGTGCTGTCCGAGGCTGAAAACAAAGCGGCCAAGGAGCGCACCGAGCGCGAAAAACAAGAGGCGCGAGTTGATGAGGTCCAGCAAGAGCTCTAGGACATCGTCAAAAAATTCGAGTCCTTGGAGCGTGACTCCAAGACGCAAGAGTCGGAGCTTGCGAAGGCCCGTCAGAGCACACTAGACGCCAAGGCCGAAGCCGAGAAGGCCCTCCAGGAAATTGAGGCGGCCAAGAAGATAGCTGCGGGTAAGGCTTTCATTATGCAAAGCAAGCATGTGAAGGAGACTTTCCTTTTACTTACCTGAATTTGGAGCTCTCCAGGAGCATTCGTAGATCTGCCGCGCAGCATCTCTGATGCCGCAGAGTTCTACCGGGTTGAGGAGGGGAGCTCGGTAGAGAAGCTGTTTTGGTCCCAGTATATTGGGGCCGAACATCCGATGCCCTTGAGCGATCAGCTAAAGCAATTGGTCGAACATCACAAGGCGACCGAACTGGCCATGAAGGACTTCATAGTCCGACTGTGGCCTTGCGAGCCCCTGCCCAGTAGCTACTTCGGCTTTGTCAAATGGATGGTGAATGCCTGTCCGTGGCTTGTAGTCGTGAAGCGTTCCGTCTGCATTGAGGGTGCACACAGGGCCTTGGCCCGTGCGAAGGTGCACTAGGGGAAGATGGACGCTGAGAAGCTGGTGACAGAGGGGCCGCCGAAGGGCAAGGAGCATCGCCACCCTGAGCAGTACTATGACAATGTCATTAAGGGTGCCCGCCTTGTGGCGGATAAATATACGAAGGATGTGACATTTGAATGAATGTACTCATGTCATCCTGTATTATGAAAACCAGTTCATGCACGCTATGTAGCGCTTGTTAATTTAAAATATTACCTTCTGTGCGGCCGTTTAAAAAATCTTGAGAGTTGGCCAGTCGTCGGCTTCCGCCCCCATGTAACTAGTACTGGGGTGTTCGGGATAAGTATAAACACTCTTTATCCAAATTTTTGGTCCTCTGAAGGAGGTGTATAGTGCCACGAACGAGGCAATCGGACTATACGGCCTTATTGCCCTCACTTAGCCATAGAAGTCTACAATTTTAAATTTTGGCGAAGCCCCTAGTATTCGGAAAGCCAGACTCGGGGCGATATACGCGCCTAAATCGGACGAGGCCGATTCCTTGCCTGAAGCGGAAAAAATCTTTAAGGATATGAGACCTCTCGAACAGCGACCAGCTCTCGCCTTATCATGACCATCAGTTTTCGGCTTTCTCTACTGAGGTGCTCGTCTGGAAGAACCGGAACACAATCGCAGTAGTTCTCCCTGCGCTACCTTAGCCGATATAGCGGAACGTAAGGTACCAAAACATGGGAGCCGGGCAAACCCAACTATTGACCCAAGATATGATTCGGAGCTGATGCATATAGTGCTATAAGTTCGGGGTGCCGCACTGTCAAAAGTGTTCGGACTTGTCTTGCCAGGTTATGGGGTATTGAAGCCCCTGGCAAACTGGTCGTGCCAAAATGCATGGGGATAATAAATAAGCAGTAAAGAAAAGAAAGGGGTAAATAAATGTAATAGCAAGCTGAAGCTGTATACTATTTTCCCTTGTTATTCAATTGATACGTCAAAGCGCACATATACAAGTAGTGCGATAAGCAGAATAGGACTATTTGACACATACTGACCAGGAGCGGGCGGTATGCGGGTATGTAAAACAGGTATAATGATCGTTATCAGAGACCACCTGAGGATTCCCTTGTACTCCAAAGCTTCTTGTCCTCCTGGTGTGTCCGTCCCGCTATGTATCCGATAGCTGGTCTTTCGGAAGAGCCTCCTGAAGATAGAGACCTGAAAGACAAAGGGGTGTAATAATGCGTGTGTCCTGGGGCGGTCGAACCGCATTGTGGACCGTGTCATGGCCGTGCCTCCGCCTATGCACATGGTATTTTAAGTGCGTAGTTATGTACGCGCGGCACGAATGTTGCCACTTGGCTGGGACTAGGGCGGAGGCCGAATTGCTAGTCGAGCTCTGGACGTGCTGGGTGATCGAGTTGCGGAGTACTCCGGACTCGCTTGACGGTATCTGATACGTCTCCAACGTATTTATAATTTATGAAGCATTCATGATATTTTATTATCTATTTTGAATGATTACGGGCT
This sequence comes from Triticum aestivum, assembly GCF_018294505.1. Classification (NCBI taxonomy): domain Eukaryota; kingdom Viridiplantae; phylum Streptophyta; class Magnoliopsida; order Poales; family Poaceae; genus Triticum; species Triticum aestivum. The sequence continues at coordinate 125,190,588 of NC_057810.1, read as the reverse complement.
TTATTATACACTTTTATATTACTTTTGGGACTAACCTATTAACCGGAGGCCCAGCCCATATTGCTGTTTTATTGCCTATTTTAGTATTTCGAAGAAAAGGAATATCAAACGGAGTCCAAACGGAATGAAACCTTCGTCAATGTTATTTTTGGGAAGAATATGATCCTGGAAACTTGGAGTTCACGTCAAAAGATCCTCAAGGAGACCAGGAGATAGGGGGGCGCGCGCCCCTACTGGGAGCGCCCCCTGTCTTGTGGGCCCCTCGAGCACCTCCCGACCGACTTCTTTCGCCTATATAGTCCTACGTACCCTAAAAACAACCACGGAGAAGATAGATCGGGAGTTCCGCCGCCGCAAGCCTCTGTAGCCACCAAAAACCTCTTGGGAGCCCGTTCCGGCACCCTGTCAGAGGGGGAACCCATCATCGGTGGCAATCTTCATCATCCCGACGCTATCCATGATGAGGAGGGAGTAGTTCACCCTCGGGGCTGAGGGTATGTACCAGTAGCTATGTGTTTGATCTCTCTCTCTCTCTCTCTCGTGTTCTCTCTATGGCACGATCTTGATGTATCACGAGCTTTGCTATTATAGTTGGATCTTATGATGTTTCTCCCCCTCTACTCTCTTGTGATGAATTGAGTTTCCCTCTTGAAGTTATCTTATCGGATTGAGTCTTTGATTTGAGAACACTTGATGTATGTCTTGCTGTGTTTATCTGTGGTGACAATGGGATATCACGTGCCACTTGATGTATGTTTTGGTGACCAACTTGCGGGTTCCACCCATGAACCTATGCATAGGGGTTGGCACACGTTTTCTTGACTCTCCGGTAGAAACCTTGGGGCACTCTTTGAAGTACTTTGTGTTGGTTGGATGAATTTTATATTGTGTGACGCATATCGTATAATCATGCCCACGGATACTTGAGGTGACAATGGAGTATCTAGGTGACATTAGGGTTTTGGTTGATTTGTGTCTTAAGGTGTTATTCTAGTATGAACTCTATGATGGATCGAGCGGAAAGAATAGCTCTATGTTATTTTACTATGAACTCTTGAATAGATCGATCAAAAAGGATAACTTTGAGGTGGTTTCGTACCCTACTATAATCTCTATGTTTGTTCTCCGCTATTAGTGGCTTTGGAGTGACTCTTTGTTGCATGTTGAGGGATTGTTATATGATCTATCTATGTTATTATTGTTGAGAGAACTTGCACTAGCGAAAGTATGAACCATATGCCTAGTTTCCTAGCATTGCAATACCATTTACACTCACTTTTATCATTAGTTACCTTGCTGTTTTTATATTTTCAGATTACAAAAACCTATATCTACTATCTATTTTGCACCTATATCACCATCTCTTCGCCGAACTAGTGCACCTATACAATTTACCATTGTATTGGGTGTGTTGGGGACATAAGAGACTCTTTTTTATTTGGTTGCAGGGTTGTTTGAGAGAGACCATCTTCATCCTACACCTCCCACAGATTGATAAACCTTAGGTCATCCACTTGAGGGAAATTTGCTACTGTCCTACAAACCTATGCACTTGCAGGCCCAACAACATCTACAAAAAGAAGGTTGTGTAGTAGACATCAAGCTCTTTTCTGGCGCCATTGCCAGGGAGGCTAGGTAAGCGGCACTCACACCCCGTCAACTAAGCTCTTTTCTGGCGCTGTTGCCGGGGAGGTGAGTGCTTGAAGGTATATCTTTAGATCTTGCAATCGAATCTTTTTTGTTTCTTGTTTTATCACTAGTTTATTTTATAAAAGAAAAATTACAAAAAAATGGAATTGAGTTTGTCTCATACGCTTCATCTTTTTAATATCTTTCATGGGTATGATGCAAAGGAAAATTGTGCTCAAGTGCTAGAAGAAGAATGCATTAAAATGTTTGGTACTAGATCTTTGTATGATGAGCATGATTGCAATGTTGTTAGTATGAATTCCTTGAATATCCATGATGCTTATGATATGCAAAGCCACAAGCTTGGGGAAGCTATGTTTGATGAATATGATATATTTTGTCCCCCAAGCTCTGATGAGCAAATTTATTTTGATGATAGCATACCTCCTATTTATGATGATTATATTGATAAAAGTGGGTTTGGAAGAGTGTCAACTTTAGGAAGTAGTTATCCCACTATTTTGGAGGATGTTGAATTTTATTGTGATGAATACGAAAGTGGATTTGGAAGAGTGTCAACTTTATTTAGTGATTCCACTATCTTGGGAGAGGTTTCAATCGATTATGATGAGAACGAAGTTGCTACTTATGATGATTATTGTGATGAAACTTATGCTATAAAAATTAGTGATGATTATATTTACAAATCTTGTCATGATTATGACTACCCTTTTTCTGAACATTACTCTTTAAATGTGGAAACAATTTTTACTGTTCAAGTCTCTTATGATACTCCCACTATTCCAAATGAGAAGAATTTTGCTTATGTGGAGAGTAGTAAATTTTTTTATGCTTGCAGATCATGAAAAGAATGCTTTAGGTGCTGGTTATATTGTTGAAATCATTCATCATGCTACTGAAAATTATTATGAGGGAGGAACATATGCTTGTAGGAATTGCAATAATATCAAGTTTCCTCTCTATGTGCTTCAAGTTTTGAACTTATGCTTGTTTTGCCTTCCTATGCTAGTTGATTATTGTTCCCATAAATTGTTTGCTCACAAAATCCCTATGCATAGGAAGTGGGTTAGGCTTAAATGTGCTAGTCATATGCTTCATGATGCTCCCGTTATGTTTCAATTCTTATCTTTTATGTGAGCATCATTGTCATCATCATGCCTAGCTAGAAAGGCATTAAAGAAAAACGCTTGTTGGGAGACAACCCAATATTTATCCTTACTGTTTTTGTGTGTTCACATGATTATGCTACTGTAGTAATCATGTTCTATAGCATTTGTTTCAATAAAGTGCCAAGTAAGACCTTTAGGATAGCTTACGGTGATAGTTGTGTTGATCCTGCTGAGAATCAGAAACTTTTGCACCCAGTAAATTAGTTTTTTAATTCACAGAAACGTTATTCTGATCTTATTCGTTTTTCTCTGGATTGGCACAGAAATTACTTAGGACTTCCTAATTTGGTAGGATTTTTGGAGTTCCAGAAGTATACGTTTGATACAGATTACTACAGACTGTTCTGTTTTTGACAGATTCTGTTTTCTATGTGTTGTTTGCTTATTTTGATGAATCTATGAGTAGTACCGGAGGGTATGAACCATAGATAAGTTGGAGTACAGTATATATTACACCAATATGAATTTATAATGAGTCCATTACAGTACCTAAGTGGTTGTTTTATTTTCTTATACTAACGGAGCTTACGAGTTTTCTGTTGAGTTTTGTGTTGTGAAGTTTTCAAGTTTTGGGTAAAGATTCGATGGACTATGGAATAAGGAGTGGCAAGAGTCTAAGCTTGGGGATGCCCAAGGCACCTCAAGGCAATATTCAAGGACAACCAAGAGCCTAAGCTTGGGGATGCCCCGGAAGGCATCCCCTCTTTCGTCTTCGTTCATCGGTAACTTTACTTGGAGCTATATTTTTATTCGCCACATGATATGTGTTTTGCTTGGAGCATCATTTTCTTTTCTTAGTATTAGCTTGCTGTTATTTATAATAATGTTTTGCATCTTTAGTTTCAATAAAAATGTCAAGGATAGCCTTTACCATGCTTATTTTGCTAGTATACATGTTGCTGTTTGGAAACATAAATTTTACCGCTGTTGCAAAAATTCCCTAGAAAAGTCAGAGCATGATATAATGATGAAACCTTTTGCATGATGAGCTATGATAAATTTACTACAGTGGTAATTTTCTCTCATAATTTTTGGAGTTAGGTAAGTATTGATACTCTTGCATTCTTTACAGACTGTACTGGTTTGGCAGATTCCTGTTATGTTTGCATTGTTTGCATATGTTTGCTTGTTTAATGATTCTGTTTGAGGATAGGAGTTTTAAATATGCAGAGGCATTTAGTATGCAATGTTGAATAATAATTTTAGTGATGTGTTATAGTGGAAAATGATAAGGTATTGCATTGGTTTATACTAACCTATCTCACGAGTTCTTGTTGAGTTTGGTGTGGATGAAGCTTTTGATAAAAAGAGAAACCATGATGTGAGAGGAATTAAGGAGACACAAAATTTCATTCTAGGGGATGCCCAAGGCACCCCAAGATAATATTTCAAGAAGTCTAAAGCATCTAAGCTTGGGGATGCCCCGTTAGGCATCCCACCTTTTTCCTTCAACAACTATCGGTTAGTATCGGTTGAGCCTAAGTTTTTGTTTCTTCACATGAGTCGTGCTATCCTTGCAATGTCATTTTATTTTGCTTTGCTTGATGTTTGAATACAATACCAAGATCTGAAATTCTTTAATGAGAGAGAGTCTTCACATAGTTACATAATTATTTAGCTACTCATTGATCTTTACTTATATCTTTTTGGAGTAGTTTGTCATTTACTCATGTGCTTCACTTATATCCTATGAGTAAATGGTTGAATGAGTTGAATGTCATAAATCTGAAATTATATATGCCTCATTTGCTTATCCCATGGGGAGTATTGACTTCACATCTAAGAGGTAGAGGTTGTAAATTTATTGAAGGTTAGCAAGCATCGTATTGGTTTGAACAATTCATGAAAGAATATTGAAGGAAAAGAGATTTCACATATAAATACACTATCCTAGACATCTTTTATAATTGGGAGCACTCATTAAGTATGACATGCTAAAGAGTTGATGTTGGACAAGTAAGACAACATAATGGGTTATGTTTTCGCACATCTCAGTTAAAGTATATTGTCATGGATCATTCAAACATGTTGAGCTTGCCTTTTCCCCTCATGCTAGCCAAAATTCCTTGCACCAAGTAGAGATACTACTTGTGCTTCCAAATATCTTAAACCCAGTTTTTGCCATGAGAGTCCACCATACCTACCTATGGATTGAGTAAGATTAATCAAGTAAGTTGTCATCGGTGCAAGCAATAAAAATTGCTCTCTAAATATGTATGATCTTTTAGTGTGAAGAAAATAGCTTTATACGATCTTGTTATGGAAGCAATAAAAGCGACGGACTGCATAATAAAGGTCCATATACAAGTTGCAATATAAAGTGACATTCATTCACATTAAGATTTTGTGCATCCAACCCTAAAAGCGCATGACAACCTCTACTTCCCTCTGTGAAGGGCCTATCTTTTACTTTATGTCTTTTACTTTTATGCAAGAGTCAAGGTGATCTTCACCTTTCCCTTTTTCATTTTATCCTTTGGCAAGCACCTCGTGTTGGGAAGATCCTGATATATATATCCAATTGGATGTAAGTTATCATGAACTATTATTGTTGACATCACCCAAAGGTGAATACGTTGGGAGGCAACACTATAAGCCCCTATCTTTCTCAGTGTCCGATTGAAACTTCATAACCATTAGTATTGCGTGAGTGTTAGAAATTGTAGAAGACTATATGATAGTTGAGTATGTGGAGTTTGCTATTCCTGAAAATAAGATGAATTGCAATTGTTTGATGACTGAGAATGAAGTTTGCTAGTTTTCAAGAAAGTTTATGGTCTATGCTTTGACATCTGAATTGCTTGTTACTTTATCGTGAGAAGTTTTATGAGATGAACTATTGTTATGACATATTATCGTGCTAGAAAAGGTGATTGAAATTATCATTGATCAAACTTGTGCACCTTCTAGCATTCACACTTCATAAATTCTTTCCTTTATCATTTACCTACTCGAGGACGAGCAGGAATTAAGCTTGGGGATGCTGATTCGTCTCCAACGTATCTATAATTTATGAAGCATTCATGCTATTTTATTATCTGTTTTGAATGATTACGGGCTTTATTATACACTTTTATATTACTTTTGGGACTAACCTATTAACCGGAGGCCCAACCCATATTGCTGTTTTATTGCCTGTTTCAGTATTTCGAAGAAAAGGAATATCAAACGGAGTCCAAACGGAATGAAACCTTTGGCAGCGTTATTTTTGGGAAGAATATGATCCTGGAAAGTTGGAGTTCACGTCAGAAGATCCTCAAGGAGGCCAGGAGATAGGGGCGCGCACACCCCCTATTGGGTGCGCCCCCTGTCTTGTGGGCCCCTCGAGCACCTCCAGACCGACTTCTTTCGCCTATATAGTCCCACGTACCCAAAAACATCCACAGAGAAGATAGATCGGGAGTTCCGCGGCCGCAAGCCTCTGTGGCCACCAAAAACCTCTCGGGAGCCTATTCCGGCACCCTGCCAGAGGGGGAACCCATCACCGGTGGCCATCTTCATCATCCTGGCGCTATCCAAGACGAGGAGGGAGTAGTTCACCCACTACAAAAAAATACACTTCCGTGATGATACGTGTTTGCCACAGTAGGTCACGTTTTTTGTCATGCATGTACATCCATGACAAATTTATGACAGAATCAAGATAGTCATACCTGTGCTGTCGTAGAAGTGTTCCATGACATTACCAAAATTATCATCACGGAAGTGTCCACTCCATGACGATAAATCGCACATCACAGAAGTGCTTTCGTCAAGGGTGACTGACACATGGCATCCACCATAACAGAACACTGTTAAGCTATCGGGTCGGGTTTTGGATCTGATAACCCGTTAACAACCCTGACCAATGGGGATTTTCCACGTGTAAAATCAACATTGGCTGGAGGAAACACGTGTCGGCTCGTTGTTGGGACAGATGTCATCCACTCATTGGACAGAAGGCGCCTATGATACGTCGACACGTGGCACGGCCCAACAGAGGCCCATTCCTGTGAAAAGGCCGGCCTGTTTGACTTGGTTAAAAGGTGACGGGCCGACCAATGGAAAGCCTGTTAACGGCCTGTTCGCATATAGCCCATTTACAGCCCGCTAACCCAAGGCCCGTTACGCCCTATCTGAATTAGGCCCAGTAGCGTCATCTGGGCCATCCAATATGATTCCAGCCCATTCTCACTTTTGGCCCATGTATGGCCCATGACGTCTTTCGGCCCATATGAGGCCCTATGTAACTCTTGGCCTATTAACGACCCATGGTGAAACCGGCCCGCAATGAACAGTGTATCACTTTAGACCCATTAACGGCCCGTGGTGAAACTGGCCCGTAATGAACAGTGTATCACTTTATACCCATTAAGGGCCCGTTATTCAGTTGGGCCGTTTCCAGCCCATGTTATCTTTCGGCCTTCTCAAAGCCCATTTATTCTTGGGCTCATTTCGAGCATTGATTTACTTACGGCCCGTTACTGTCATTTTCTGCTTGTGGGCCAAATTCAGCCCGTGGTTACAGTCGGCCCGTTTGTGGTCCGTTAATACATTGGGTCGTTTTTCATAGCGTCATCAAATACATCCTATTAACGATGACCCGTTATGGTCGTCCCATGAACGGACGATTCCAACTCTAGCCCGTTTACAGCCATAATGCCGCCTGTTATTGGCCCATGTTTGGCCAATCGATCATACGACCCATATAAGGCCCATTGATGATAGCCCCGTAGAAGGCCCATTGTTTCTACGGCCCGTAGAAGGCCCAATGTTTCTACGACCCGTAGAAGGCCTACTGTTTCTACGGCCCGTAGAAGGCCCACTGTTTCTATGGCCCGTAGGAGGCCCAGTGTCACTACAGTAAATATTAGCCCATGGTTATTGTGGCCTAGTTTTAAAAAGTAGGTTATTGCAGCCACTAGCAAACTGCGGAAAAAGAACTGCATTGACTACAAGCAAACAAATAAACAAGACAAGAAGGAAATAAATAAGCAAGCAACTTATGCTAGGCTATCACGGCTATTACACATATTACATCCACTGGGCATCAAAGTTCACCACCAGTGCAAATATAGGGAACACAACAACATATAAACGCCGCAGCAAAACAAGTCCAGAACTGAAACCACTTCAGAAGAGTTCAAGAAACAATATCCTGGGTACCCATAATGCTGGCAAGATGCTTAGCAAGCTTATTAACTTTCTCTTGTTTGGCGCTTAAATCCTCCAGCGCTTGCTGTTGCACAAGAAAGTACACATCTGAATTCTGCAGGGACTTCCTCAGTCCTTCGGCTTCTTGCCGTAGCATAGCTGACTGATGCCTTTCAGCTTGTAGTTGAGACTGAAGAAGCCGAAGTGATTCAGGCAGCGAGTTCGAAGAGCTTGTGCCAGCGGTACTGGCGAGTAACTCGAACACTACATCAACACAGGACTTTGGGGTTTTCTCACTATCTACAATATCGTTTTTATCACCTTTCTTGGAGACCAATAGGGTTGTCTCACTATCTTGAACCTTATCTGCATTACTTTCTCTACCATTGCATAGTGGGGTGCTCTTCTCCAATATTCTGTTTGCATACTACAAGAGAAACAAGCAGACACATCATAGGTTTAGCTTGTAGTATACCAAACTCATTTTGGTAAACCGGTTCAGTAGTAAGGTGGATAGGATAAAAACATGAAACAAACATATATCTATGTACTATGGTCACTATACTGTCCATATCATTCTAGTTTATGTTCCCTAATCAAGATAGAGACACAGTTCAACTCATATATTTTTAAGACACAGCAACAGAGATAGATATAAGTGTGAGAAACTACACATCATTGGCAACACTTTTAATGTGCATCACATGAGAACATAACTGTTTATACAACTTAAACTGAAATCAACATAGAGCAAGAAGTTAGAACAACAATCCAGTTAAACAAATAGGTTTAAAACATACCTGTTGCACCATTGGAGTTTCAATTGGATCCTTCAAATTTGAAAGTAGTTGGTATGAGTAAATACAGTGATGCAACAGCAAAGGAGTATGGACCATAGCTACGGAATCTGACCTGAGAATAGTTGCTCTTCTGCTTTAAACGTGGAGTTTGGGTTAGCTGTGGTGGTCTTCGTGCTTTGGGCACTGCAATAGCTTTACAAACTGCTCGTGTTGGGGGTACTCTGTGGTGGACATGGTGCTTTGTCAACTATAAGTGGGTTACTATCCGCTGGGGTTGCGGTTAGATGGGTTGTAGCTGGTTCTCTGCCCAACGGTGTAAGTGTGCAATCTGGAAGAGTCTCGATTATGTGTGGTGGGGCTAGTTTGTGGGCCAGTACAACCATGGTTCTATCTGCATCGATGGGTAGCACTGTCTTTTGTGAAGAACGGGTTTTTGCTCCCTTAGATACTGCCATCACCCCCTCCAATTCAAATGGCTGATAAACAAGAAAAGAATTGAACGTACATACATTCTATGATAGACAAATGTGGTAATTCACATATATGTTGTCTAACCAAACATGACAGCATGACACAATTTCACATATATGATGCCTAACTAAACAGGATAGCATGACACAGTTTCAGATATATGATGGATAACTTAACAGGATATAATGGCATAATTCAACATATGATGAGTACCTAAACATGATGACATGACAAAACTATATGATGTCTTTCTAAAATAGGTTGGGATGAAATAATTCACATACATGTTGTCTAAGTATATAGGATGGCATGATATAATTGACATAATTGATTCATATACTAAGCAGCTGACACTCGCATGTATGATCTCTAAACTAAGCAGATAGAATTCAATATTGTGCATATGATGTCTAAACTAAGCAATGCAAGACACCATATGCATCATACGAGAAATATAAACATTGCAACTTAGAGCATACACCTCAGGTGGGATATAGGACTGGTCATCTGTCTCTGAATCCTCCTCTGAGGAGCTCCCTGTAACCATCGAGATATATGCTTCAACAGGTACCATTGCATGCTCTGAAGACCTTGTTTTCACTCCAGATTTTTCCATAACCGGCTCAAATGGCTGATACACATGAAGAGTAGTTCAATATACACAGATTGTCGACAAATGGAATACGTAATGAAAAAAAAGATGGCATGAGATAATTCACATATATGATGCCTGGCTCCATGGCAGTGCATAATTCACATATATGATAACTGGCTGAAAAACATGGCATTGCATAATTCACATATCTTATATAGAAAGCAAACATGAGGCATTCACACAAAGCATGTCTAATCTAAGCAGATGGCATGGCAATGCAAGACACCATATGCATGATATGAGCAATATAACCCAGCCAAGTTAGAGCATGCACCT